>NC_134403.1:234928968-235228968 GCF_038048845.1 Mixophyes fleayi
CTTAGGGAAAATGGTGAAAATCTGATTTATATGAAAGGGAAGAGGCAGGGATTATATAGTCCCGAGTCCTGAATGGTATTAATCATTATTATTGCACAAAGTGAGAGTTGGAATGGTGCACCATTTCTTTACATTTTTAACAACTAAGGGGCATATTTAATAAAGCACGATAGTGCTTTTAACGGGTCATTAAGGTCCCACAGTGTCCTCTGCAAATTTATTAAGGGTGCATCGCAGCAGATATAATGGATATCTGCTGCTTTGCATTCCTCTTCGTTTTTGGGAGCAGTCACCATTCAACAGAATGGTGACTGCTCCTGGCCGCAATCTAACAAGTCCCGTAAAAACTTTTTTTTCGGGAACTTGTCATGTTAATGTATGCCAGCTGAAGCTGGCGTACATTATCGGAATTGAAGAAATCTAATGCTGTCAGCTCTGCTCCGAAGAGCAGAGCTGGACAGCGCATGTGTGGAGGGATCACATGATCCCTCCCTGTCACTTAGCATGCTCTCTCTGCAACTATCGTTGCAGAGACAGAGAGGGGATCTGTGTGTGCATGTCCAGTTCTTGGAACTGGACATGCGCAATTGAAGAGTGAAGAGAAGACCCGGAGACAGCGCTTCCGAAGAGGGGGGTAAGTATGATTTTTTTTTATCACTGAAACAGCAGTTTTTCGGAACTGCTGTTTCTGTGCAGGGCTGTACATAAATGTGAGAAATAGTTCAATCCTTATCATTGCGATAAGGATTGAAAACTACTTTTCACTTTATGTGAATATTGATAAATGTGCCCCTAAGTCTTAACAACTCACCAGCAAAAATAGTATCATGAGCATTAAAAGTTGGAGGATGCTCAATGGGAAGTTAGGGCATGATGGAACATTGTCCGGGCTGTATATGACATGAATCATGTCATCCCGGCCTGCCCTCCCTGACTTTATAGACTTCCACTCTCCATCTCTCGGAAGGCAGGTCTACCAAGCAGGCAATTCAGTTTTGCACCCTTTTCATATGAAAATATTTTTTTCCAAGTGGTTCTCCTATAACTTTCTGTTCCATTTGTAAAACCATTCTGTGGGACAAATTTATATGGCTGCAACTGCAAACAAAATGTGCCACTCTCCTGGAAATATTTGGTTTCTGCTTGTTCCCATGAGTGTGTAACCTGATACCTCAGTTGAGCCAGTCAGTGACCAGTCTCCTTCATGATGTGATATATCGAGAATGCCTCTATTCTCACTATGCCATATGTCATATGTCATGTGACTGTGGTGGCATGGTAATCGCATGGCACATAGCAAACTGTAAATCATTACTAGCAAATTGAATGAAAACTGAGAATTGAAAGGAAAAATGAACAACTCAATGGGTCTTCTTGAAGGTAACTGTGATTTATATTATATAAGACGCACCTCATTTAGAGGGAATTACTCCTTTACATTTTCATGAGTTTTTCATGAGGCCTTCATAACTATTGACAAACAAAGCACGGGTCACGTCCATAAGTGGATATGTCTGTCCAGGAGATTTAGTCAGT
Source organism: Mixophyes fleayi (assembly GCF_038048845.1). Lineage (NCBI taxonomy): Eukaryota > Metazoa > Chordata > Amphibia > Anura > Limnodynastidae > Mixophyes > Mixophyes fleayi. The sequence goes on from NC_134403.1 coordinate 234,930,505, forward strand.
GAATAACAGGCTGATTGTGTGGAGTCAGAGTTTATTGTGAAATATATTAAATATTTCATTGCTACTGCTTCATGTTAATACTTGCTGTAATACACTGTAAAAATCTCCTGATCAGAAGTTCCCACCTGGTGACATCTATACAGGTCGCACCTGCTCCAGGTATACACAACCTGCCTCCACCTACCTCTGTATGCAGAAGGGAATTGTGGTGTTCTTTCTAAAGTTAGTATATTAGGAGCACAGTAATATAAAGTACAAGGGAGAGGGTAGGATATGGTGGGAGTATTATCTGCAACACAGCCTTAGTATTTTTTAGTGTAGCGAAGTGAAAAAAATAAAAACAGTTGGAAAGAGTGGGCCCTAAAAGACATAAGTAATAGCAATAGCCTCTCCCTATGATTGCAGCCTCCTTTGGCTGATTTATTGAGCTGATGCCCTGATGTTTTGATTGGTGGATGTAACTGTTTAAGGCAGTGAGGGCTTAGCCTCCCTGCCGGTTAAAGAGTTTGTGACCCACTAGCTGAACTGCTGTGGATTCTCTGTCCTTTTGCTGTTGATTTCCGTTGTGACCCCTGGCTTGTTTTTGGGCCCTACTTGAACTTTGATTGCCCTGACCTTTAGCTTCATTATTAGATATCCTTGCTTGCTACCAGCCCTGACCATGGACCTGTCCCCGATTTACCTGCTTGTTACGGACCTGGACTGCTCCTGACCATCTTCTTCTGTTCTTGGCAACTGCCTCCTACCTTCCAGCTGCAGTTTTGCATATAAACTACTACACTAAGAGTTAAGACCTGGGGGCATCCAAGTACCTGTGAACGAAACTTGCTCTATGTTAAAGGCGGCTACTGTAGGCGAAGACCTCTGTTCACCAGTTGTAGTTTATGCCAATTGCGGCTAGCCATAACAGAGGGAGAGTATTTTGATATGAGTTGAGATGTATGAAGGGGTGATGTTGAGGGCTTTGTATTGGATTCTGGAGGACACAGGGAGCCAGAGTAGATATTTGCAAATTGGGGCAGCAGATGTGGAGTAGTGAGAGAGGAAGTTCAGTCTTGTAGCAGCATTTAGGGTGAATTGAAGGGGGGATACATGGGTGAGTGGAGTGTCAGATAGCAGCAGGTTGCAGTAGTCAAGACGGGAGATGATGAGAGTATTGGCAGCAACCTATTATCAGGGCACATGTGTTTTTATATGTAATAGGTGTCAGTGGCATTGGTGGTAGATGTTAAACCACTGTAATCTTTTAGACTTTTTGTTGGTTTTATTTCAGAACTTGTAACAGATGATATATACATATATACAGTTGCTCATATTTGATATTGACTGCAACAGACAGGCAGTATGACAAGCTTATGCAGTTAATGTACTTAACACTACTATAGTAAATACATATATGCAGATGGTAGTAAGCTTATATTGTGGGCAATGTCAGACAACAGGTTGCTCATATATATGTTTGTGCCTCAGCTCACTTTATATATCTTTATATAAGTAAGTTTAAAAAAAGTTTACAAAAAGGATGCACCTCCAATTATGATATCTTACAGTTCAACTGTCAGTGGAAGAACCTGCTGAGAGCCCAACTTACTGTCTGTGCATGTTCAGTAGAGTGATGCGGATGGCTGGAGGCTGCCCCACTTCCTGTCTTCACTAGACCACAGGGGACATAACTACCAAGATGGGAGACGGAGCATAGCTCTCCATATCTCTTGTTACAAGAAAAAAAACATACATACTTTACCATTGTGTGGTAAAGTCTCTTTCGTATAACAAGAAAATGGGTTAGTGAAACAAAAACATATTAGCAAATTATGTATAGAGATGAAAAAAACCATCCGCGCTAAATAGGATAGCTGCCGCTAATTATACTAAAGATAGAATCCACCTAATTTCTATAATATAACATATAGCAAAGTAAAGTATAACATACGGCGCTAAACTTTTGCTCATAAAAATATATATGATGTAATAGAGTCCAAAGTTATCTAGAGTCCATACCGTAAATTGATACAGGGATTGATCAAATAATCCACCTAGATATATTTCTATTGGATTCTCAAGTTCTTCTCCCTCATACTGAAAAATAAATACCAGAACTTGTAGGGATAAAGTCCTGTTGGTATTATTATCCTCAAAACAAAGAAAAAACATGTATCAGAATGAATCAATTGGTTGTTACGAGCCGCCGCGGCTCGCTTCCTGGTTCCTGCTACCTTGGATTTGACTACCCGTGTTTTGACCCCTGCTTGTTATTGGACCTGTGACCCTTCTCTTCTGACCTCGACCTTTTGCCTGGACTTCGGATTTTGCTTCTCTGCCTGTGTGTTTGACCCTTCGCTTGTCTTTGGATATTGCATCTGTGCCTGTGACCCTTTGACCTAGGATTCTACTTAACTACAGTCCGCCAATCACTCCACTTCTGGGAACTCCTTTAAGTCAGTATAAGTCACTCGACCCTCGGTCGGCCCGCAGCCCAGTTTGTCCCCACCACTAGGGGCTCCAGCGAACACCTGACCTTCAGAGTAGTTCCCGAGTTTCACTGTACTGACTTGGGAGTTCCTAACATTATAACCGGCCAAGGAAGATTGGTATCATACGGCCATGGACGGAGAGGAGTCGAATCTGTCCCCAGCCCAGATTCTGGCCAACCAGATACAGGCGGTTTCCCAAGTGGTGCAGAATTTATCCCAGCGCCTGGCAGTCCAAGAAGGGGCTTCTAGAGACCTGCAGCTCCAGCAAGTTCCCGCTGGTGACACACCGGAGCCTAAGATGAATTTGCCTGACCGATTCTCTGGAAGCAGGCCAGCCTTCCGTAATTTCAAAGAGAGCTGCAAGTAGTACTTTCGTCTGAAACCACGTTCCTCTGGTTCCGAACAACAGAGGGTAGGGATCATCATCTCTTTACTCCAGGGCGACCCGCAGTCTTGGGCCTTCTCCTTGCCTTCCACAAGTCCAGCCTTGCAGTCAGTGGATGCCTTTTTCCAAGCTTTGGGGCTATTGTATGACGACCCGGATAGGGTAGCCTCAGCTGAGTCTCATCTCCGCACGCTGAGGCAAGGTCGTCGCTCAGCGGAAGAGTATTGTGCGGAATTTCGACGATGGTCCACTAATAGCGCCTGGAACGATCCAGCATTGCAAAGTCAATTTCGCTTAGGACTCACCGAGCAGATTAAGGATTCTTTGGTCCAGTATCCGATATCCGACACGCTGGAGAACTTGATGCAACTTGTTATAAAGATTGATCGTCGGATCAGAGAGAGGAAGGCTGAACGGGAGTCCTCTGCTCCTATGGATGTTTTCGCTAACCTTGATAACACTTTGCCCGATTCCTCTGAACCCATGCAGTTGGGCGCTTATCGTTTGCCTCCGGAGGAACGCTTCAGAAGACGCTCACTAGGCTTGTGTATGTATTGTGGTCAACCAGGCCACTTAGTTCGTTCATGTCCCAGCAAGCCGGGAAACTCCAAAGCCTAAGTGCAGGTGAAGAGGTGCGCTTGGGTCTTCAGATTACATCTTCAGACAATTTTTTATTAGTCCCTGGACGTCTAACTTTCCGTGAGAGATCCATGGACCTGAAAGCTTTTCTTGACAGTGGTGCGGCTGGTAATTTTCTGGATATACATTTGGCTCAGACCCTTGATATTCCACATATCAGGTTAGGATCAAGCATCACCACATGTGGTTTGGATGGTAACCCCTTGCCTGGAGGAAGGATTCTCGCTAGGACTCCAATGGTTCGGTTGTCTGTAGGAGTCCTCCATACGGAGGAGCTCTCTTTCTATCTTATCACTTGTCCCTCTGCTCCTTTGATATTGGGGTATCTCGGGCTTCGCAGTCATAACCCCCTTATTGATTGGAAAACAGGGAAGATAATCCGTTGGCGTCCCGGGTGCTCTACGTCCTGCTTGAACCTGCCTCTTAGAATTATACAGCCTAGTCCAGAATTGTTGCCGGTACCCTACCAGGACTTCAGTGATGTCTTTTGCAAGAAGAAAGCTGATTCACTTCCACCACATCGGGAATACGACTGCGCAATTGAATTGGTACCCGGTTCTAAGTTGCCCAAAGGGCGTTTATATTCACTATCCCTTCCTGAAACACAGGCCATGGAATTATACGTAAAAGAAAACCTGAAGAAAGGGTTCATCCGCCCTTCTAAGTCTCCGGTAGGCGCAGGTTGTTTTTTCGTTTCCAAAAAAAGATGGCAGCCTGAGGCCTTGCATCAATTTCCGTGGACTGAATAGCATCACGATTAAAAACATGTATCCTTTACCCTTGATCTCTGTCCTGTTCGATCAACTAAAAACAGCCACTGTATTCTCTAAGATTGACCTCCGAAGGGGCCTACAATCTTATCCGAATCAAGAAGGGGGATGAGTGGAAGACTGCCTTTAATACCCACTCGGGACATTAGGAATATCTTGTAATGCCATTCAGTTTGTGCAACGCCCCGGCAGTCTTTCAGGACCTGATTAACGATGTATTACGTGAGTTCTTGGGAAAAACAGTTGTTGTTTATTTGGATGACATCCTAATTTATTCTGAATCCTTATCTCAGCATCGTCAGCACGTCCGCCAGGTTTTATTAAGATTACGAGAACATCATCTGTATGCAAAACGGGAGAAATGCGAATTTGAGGTGTCCACAGTGGCATTCCTGGGTTATATCATCTCCTCATCAGGATTCGCTATGGATCCCGCCAAGGTGCAGGCAATTCAAGATTGGGTCCTACCTACTAACTTGAAGGCGATCCAAAGATTCCTTGGCTTTGCCAATTATTACCGAAGGTTTATTGGCTCATTCTCCTCGTTAGTGGCTCCTATCACTGCCCTCACTCGAAAAGGAGCAAACCCAGCGGAGTGGTCCACAGAAGCACTGGCGAGTTTTTCAGCTCTCAAAGCTGCCTTTATTTCCGCTCCAGTCCTTAGACACCCTGACCCAGGACTTCCGTTTATTGTGGAGGTGGACGCTTCGGATGTCGGTGCTGGTGCCATTCTCTCTCAGAAAGACCCACAGAGTAAAAAGCTACATCCTTGTGCATTTTTCTTGAGAAAATTTCTGCCAGCGGAATGTAATTATGACGTTGGAAACCGTGAATTATTGGCCATTAAGTTGGCATTGGAGGAATGGCGATATTGGTTGGAGGGAGCTGCACACACCATTACCATCTTCACAGACCATAAAAACCTCAAATATATTCAGACTGCAAAAACTCTGAATCCCAGGCAGGCTAGCTGGGCCCTATTCTTCACCAGATTTAGGTTCATCATCACATTTCGTCCAGGTTCAAAAAATATTAAGGCTGATTCTTTGTCCCGAAGTTTTTTGGCCCATCATCCTCAGTCCCCTGACTCGCAGTCTATTATTCCTTCAACTTCAATTCATCTCGGACTCACCCAGGATCTGGGAGCCACTATCCAACACTTCCAGAAAATTGCTCCCGTTCAGACACCCCTCAACAAGTTATTTGTCCCGGTTCATCTAAGGAAACCTGTCCTCATAGAAGGTCACAACAACCGCTCTGCTGGTCATCCGGGAATTCGTAGGACTATCGAAATCCTTTCTCGCTGGCTTTGGTGGCCCACCTTATCGGATGATGTGGAGGCTTACGTTCGTGCCTGTCCTGAGTGTGCTAGAAACAAATCTGCTAGAAACCGCCCTTCTGGTCTACTGCTACCCTTGCCTGCTCCAAGCAGACCTTGGTCCCATCTTTCGATGGATTTTATTGTTGACCTTCCAGTATCTGCAGGCCATAACACCATTTGGGTAGTTGTGGACCGATTCAGTAAGATGGCACATTTTATATCCTTACCCAAACTACCGGATGCCAGGACCTTGGCTACTTTGTTTCTGATCCATATCTTTCGTCTCCATGGTCTTCCTGAAGACATCATCTCGGAACGAGGATCTCAGTTTATTGCACGATTTTGGAGATCTTTTTGTAAGTCCATTGGGATCAGTATCAGTCTGTCCTCAGTGTATCACCCGCAGTCGAATGGACAGACAGAAAGAACCAACCAGTCCTTGGAACAGTTTTTACGCATCTATGTTTCAAAATTTGATGATAACTGGTCCTCTCTCTTGCCCTGGGCGGAATTCCCTTACAACAATTCCTGCCATTCCACAATACGCACATCTCCATTCTTCTGCAACCTCGGATTTCACCCGAAGTCTAACTCTTTCTCTACTGCTGTTCCCAGTGGGGATTCTGGAACACCTGCTTTTACGGCCAAGTTGAGATCTATCTGGAAAAAGGTGCACTCTGCACTGGGTCAAACCTCGCAAAAATCCAAGGCTTTCGCTGACCGCCATCGTGTGCCATGTTCTCTGAAGGTGGGAGATCGGGTTTGGTTGTCCACACAGAACATCAAGTTGAGGCAACCTTGCAAGAAACTGGGGCCCCGATTCATTGGACCATTTTCAATTGAGAAAAAAGTAAATCCAGTGGCTTTCAGGCTGAAACTCCCACCGTCTTTAAAAATACCCTCGACATTCCATTGTTCGCTTCTGAAGAAAGTCGCTGCTCCCAGCAGATTCAGCCAGCTTTCCTCTAGCAGGCCTCGGCCTTTGGATGTGAATGGAGACCAGAAATATGTAATTGAAAGAATCCTTGAATCAAGGAGGGTCCAAGGCCAAGTTCAGTTCCTGGTGCACTGGAAGGGTTATGGCCCTGAGGAGCGATGCTGGATACCGCGGAGGCGTCTCCATGCTGGGAGACTCATTAAAGAATTTTTCAGGAAATTTCCCACTAAACCTGGGTGTTGGGGTTCCTTAACCCCTCCTCAAGGGGGGGGGGGGTACTGTTACGAGCCGCCGCGGCTCGCTTCCTGGTTCCTATAGCGTCCCGGCCGTCACCTTGACGACTGGGACGTCACTTCCACCCAGCACCCGACCGTTGCTAAGGCAACGGCCAGACGCTCCTTCAGCGCGGCGTCCCGGCGGTATAGAGAGCCGGCGCGCACGCGCATTTTGTAATTTATAATTGAATTCAGCCTGTGGGCTGAATTAGCAGGCATTAGCCTGCAAGTGAGTATACTTCAGGGGCAAACCCTGATTGGTCCCTCTGTGTATTTAAGGCAGTGAGGTCTGCAGCCTCACTGCCGGTTATAGCGTTCTGTCCTCAGTCCTGCTGCCTGCTTGTGCTATCTGTTTTGGTTCCTGCTACCTTGGATTTGACTACCCGTGTTTTGACCCCTGCTTGTTATTGGACCTGTGACCCTTCTCTTCTGACCTCGACCTTTTGCCTGGACTTCGGATTTTGCTTCTCTGCCTGTGTGTTTGACCCTTCGCTTGTCTTTGGATATTGCATCTGTGCCTGTGACCCTTTGACCTAGGATTCTACTTAACTACAGTCCGCCAATCACTCCACTTCTGGGAACTCCTTTAAGTCAGTATACGTCACTCGACCCTCGGTCGGCCCGCAGCCCAGTCTGTCCCCACCACTAGGGGCTCCAGCGAACACCTGGCCTTCAGAGTAGTTCCTGAGTTTCACTGTACTGACTTGGGAGTTCCTAACAGTGGTATTCCCCTTATTCAGGCACACCTCATGTGTTTAATTCTAACCTAAAAGGTTTTTAGTGAAGTCAGAAAAACCCCTCCACGTGGTTTTATAATGGATTATACAGGAAAATGTGACTAAAAACATGTACTCACACCGTAATTTTAACTTACACGATTAATGGTGTAATTCGCCACATAGTCATCATAACTGGTCTGTTTGTGTCACATAGATACTTCTCCTGTGGATTTTCTCTCATATAATTCTCAAGATGGAGAGATTTCAACAGAACAGGGAAGATAAAAAGGATATATAGTGTTTTATCCTTTAATACAAACAGCTACCAATATTGCAATACAAAGTACAAATAATTAAAAAAGACAAAGTCCAATCCACAGACAGCGTATATAGATAGATGCAAGTCCGCCTATCAGAGCTCCGGAATACAATCAGCATGTATTTTATCCACGGGCATATCTCCTCTCCGCGAGATGAAAATATCAGCTCTGTAAAGGTGGCACTTGTCCCCGTGTAGCCTACACATTGCCTACGCATTGAACTTAGCTCTTGCGCGAGGTATATTTATAGTATTAGGGGATTTTCCCACGACCCTAATACTATAAATAGACCTCGCGGCTGTGCTCAGTTCATTGCGTATCGGAGCTTCTACAATGTAGATGCTATTTGCAGCGTCTGTCATATTTTTTTATTTTTTGTAAACAGGCATGTTCCGGATTGGATCTTACAAATATGGGGCCCTTTTGGCTGAAGATAAGAAGACTTCAATCAACAAGGGGGCCCTCCTGGCCAGAAGAAATGAAGAATTTTGCAAGCATGGACTACTGGAATTACAAATTAATTTGGGACATTTACAAGCCGGACTTTTGGATACAAAATTATTTTGGACATGGTCAAGCCGGACTTTGGATACAAATTTAATTGGGAATTGGTTTACACTCATTTTAGGATTAAAAGCTGCTGACGACAGATGAAAACATCACTAGTGAGTATTTTGGGGATTTATTATTTTTAATAAAATGATGTGGTATAAATGAGGGTGTTTAGTTTCTTTATTGGGGTTTTATTATTTGTATTAAATGTATGTGGTTTGAATGTTGGAGTTGTGGTTTATTTAACATTTTGTATTGTGGAAATACAGGTCTGTTGGCACTTGTGGTTCTCCAAGTGCCAACATTCCCTGGCTGCCATGGGTATGCTGGTGCTTGTAGTTATACAAGCATTAGCATGTCCACACTGTTTATGGCACCCTTGATGACTGGGACTTGTAGTTCCACAAAACAAAATGGCATCTGTTTGTTATTTTACATTTATTTCGCCGTTATTACCCTACTACCCCCAGCCCATGGGGGTAGAAAGAGCCCTAGGCTTTCAGCATGATAGCACAATAAAGCACGATAAAGCTAAACTAAGAAAATGTAATAGTACTGTATGTGTGTATTCCAGTGAATACACAAATCTGTGAATTAGCAGCTCCACCATTTTGTGAGTGACAGCAATCTCACTCCATGATAGTGCTGAATCTGCAGCTAACCGCAGGATGTGATGGCATACCATGTCTGTGTTGCGCAAGGAACATGTCCATTAAGGCTTCTGCCTTAATCGTTGTAATTTCATTGCTTTTTGGAGTTTGAGTGAATGAGTTTTAATAGTTACATTTTAGATTGTGTGTAAGTGTACAAACCTTAATCGGACATGTAAAACCATAAGGTTTTTTGTCTATGGAATTTCATAGCTTTTTGTAAAGTTAAAATATTTATGATATCAAATTCAGGAACATGAACACAAAATTTAACGACAGATAAGAATCACTTGGCCCATCTAGTTTCCAATATATTTGTAATCCCTAATAAACAAGAGTGTTTAAATTAATCTATTATACTAACCCAGTGTCGGACTGGGGCATGAAGGGCCCACCGGGGGACTGCAATGCTAGGAGCCCACCAGAGGAGGGTGTGGCCAGCCATCATAGAGGAGAGACCAGACACTAGAGGGGGAGTGGCCAGCCCACGAAGGACAGCTAGCACCATAGGGTAGTATATAAAGAATACAGTGTGTATTTAAAGAGTACACAGTCTTGACCTGCCCCTTAGATTGGGCAGAACAGGCATCAAAAATTGGGATTGTCCCACTAGACCAGGCTTGGCTAACCTGTGGCACTCCAGGTGTTGTGAAACTACAGGCCCCAGCGTGCTTTGCCAATTTATAGCAGCTTATTGCTGGAAGGGTATGCTGGGACTTGTAGTTTTTCACAACACCTGGAGTACCACAGGTTAGACAAGATTGAACTAGACTCAGAACATTTGACAGACTGTCCTACCTGTTCTTGTCACTTTTACCACCTGTGGCTGCTGGTTTCTTTAGTTGCGGCTTGTCTAGATCCTAGATTGTTGGGGGCCCTATTTGTAAAAAATAATGGGTACATTTAGAAAATTCCAACCAGCACCGGCGTTAAATCAATAGGACCCACAATTAATATTTAGGCCTTCCTCCAGCCCCAACATTAAAGTAATAGTATTCCCATTTAATAAACCTAGTTTCCTCCCTCCAGACAGCCCCTGCAATAAATTAATCGCATTTACGTGTAATAAATATACCTATTTCCCGCAACCGTCACTGCCATTAAATAATTCATATTCACATTTAATAAATAGACCTCGTGCTCCTCAAACTCAGCCCCACATTCAATAGCCCCCAAACCACCCCATCTTAAATTAATAGTCCCCACTATAAAATTAAATTGCCCCACCTTCATCCTACAAACAAAACAGCACCCATTATTTAGCCACCACCTACCACACACACACAAGCCCATTGTGCCATCACACACACACACATTACTGTGCCCCTTCATCACAATGTTGTGCCTCCTTATGATCACACTCCATGGTGCTTTTGCCCCCCCTTCTCCTGGCCCCCCTTCATCACCCTGTGCCATGCTGCTTTGGCCCCCCTTCACCCTGTACCATGCTGCTTTGGCCCCCCTTTCACACTTTGCTATGCTGCTTTGGTCCCCCTTTCACACTCTGCTGTGCTGCTTTGGCCCCCCTTTTACACTCTGCCGTGCTGCTTTGGCCCCCCTTTCACATTCTGCCATGCTGCTTTGGACACCCTTTCACACTTTGCCGTGCTGCTTTGGCCCCCCCTTTCACACTTTGCCGTGCTGCTTTGGCCCCCCTTTCACACTTTGCCGTGCTGCTTTGATCCCCCTTTCACTCTCTGCCATGCTGTTTGTGCTCCCCATTTTCACTCTCTGCTATGCTGTCTATGCTCCACCTTTTCACTCTCTGCCGTGCTCCCCTTTTTCGCTCTCTGCTGTGCTCCCCCTTTTCACTCTGCCGTTCTCCCCCCTTGCTTCCGTTCCTTTACTTACCTTTGCAGAGAGGAATTGGTGAGCGCCGCGGTCACGTGAGTATTTTTTTTTTTTACTTTTCCGCTCCCACCACCAATGAAGAGGGGAGCGGTCAGGGTCGGGGCCTAACGGGGGATTAGCCCAGTCCCCCGGTGGCCCAGTGCGACTCTGTATTAACCTCTACCACATCTGTTGGATGCATATCCCACCTTTCCACTAATAAAGTAATTTTTCCTCTAATTTTCTCTAAACCTAGCACCCTCTATTTTCAGTGCATGTCTTTCTCTCCCACATACCCCACATGTCACCGCCAACTGCACCAGCTTTTTTTAACACGTCACCTTCTATGTACCAGTCTCTCTCACATGGCACCCCATTCTTACCAGTTTTTCTTTACATGTTTCTAAATATACCCAACAAATTTTCTGCCATGTGCCATCCCATATACCCACAAGCTTTTCTCTCACATTCTAGCCTGTATGCCCAGAACCATATCTTATGTGCTACACCAGGCTAACCCGTGGCTCTCCAAGTGTTGTGAATCTACAAGACTGCCCTGCCACCTATCGTCTGGATATCTGCTTACCTAGCACCTGGAGAACCATGGATTGGCCAGGCCTGTGTTACAATGAGTGGTGCAGTATGTATGTATGTATATTCTAGCACGCAATGATGAGATGCAACATGCATGTATGTTTGTTGGGGTGATGGGGTGCAGCATGTATGTTCTGGCAGACAGTGGTGGGGTGCAGTATGTATGTTCTGGCAGGCAGTGGTAAGGTGCAGTATGTATATTCTGGCAGGCAGTGGTGAGGTGCAAAATATATGTATGTATGTATGTACGTTCTGGCAGGCAGATATGTGGTGCGGCATGCATGTATGTTTGTTCTGACAGGCAGTGATAGGGTGCAGCATGTATGTTCTAGCAGGCAGTGGTGGGATGCAAAATATATGTATGTATGTTCTGGCAGGCAGTGGTGGGGTGCAGTATGCATGTTCTGGCAGGCAGTGGTGGGGTGCAGTATGTATGTTCTGGCAGGCAGTGGTGAGGTGCAGGATGTATGTTCTGGCAGGCAGTGGTGAAGTGCAGCATGTATGTATGAGCTGGCAGGCAGTGGTGGGGTGCAGAATGTATGTATGAGCTGGCAGGCAGTGGTGGGGTGCAGCATATATTTATGCTCTGGCAGGCAGGGGTGGCGTGCAATATCTATGTTGTCAGGAAGAGGTGGCATGCAGTATGTATGTTGTGGAAGGCAGTGGTAGGGTGCAACATGTATTTATGTATGTTGTGGGAGGCAGTGGTGGTGTGCAGCATGTATGTATGTATATTGTGGGAGGCAGTGGTGTTGTGCAGCATGTATGTATGTTTTGGCAGGCAGTGTTGGGGTGCAGTATGTATGTATGTATGTTATGGGAGGCAGTGGTGGTGTGCATCATGTATGTATGTTTTGGCAGGCAGTGGTGGGTGCAGCATATATTTATGCTCTGGCAGGCAGGCGTGGCATGCAATATCTTTGTTGTCAGGAAGTGGTGGCATGTAGTATGTATGTTGTGGAAGGCAGTGGTAGGGGGCAACATGTATGTATGTATGTATGTATGTATGTTGTGGGAGGCAGTGGTGTTGTGCAGCATGTATGTATGTTTTGGCAGGCAGTGTTGGGGTGCAGTATGTATGTATGTTGTGGGAGGCAGTGGTGGTGTGCATCATGTATGTATGTTTTGGCAAGCAGTGGTGGGTGCAGCATGTATGTATCTATGTTCTGGCATGCAGTGGTTGTTTAGTATTGTGCAATTAGTAGAGGGCAGTATAGTAATTATGTGCGAGACATGTAGAAGTAGATCTATCTGTGGCCATTTATCAGTGAATGGTTGGGGGAAACGACATAAGAAATTGTGGAAAGACAATGGTGTATGTGTAGTGACAAATTTATACAGATTCTGTAGCAAGGTATCGTTTAAGAGAAATGGGTTGTAAACACTGGCACCTGTGGTTAATGGATTGGTCCCAGAGAGACAATGTCAGTGTAAGTGAATTTGTGGCACTCTGCTACTATAAGAGAACTGGGCATTATGGCACATCACTAGTTAAACTAAATTGGTTGTAGTGTAATACTGCTAGTGTATGTGATGAATTGTGCACATTGCTTGTGCCAGTGAACTGATACCCTCGATTATTGCTAATCTAAATGAATGGCACACCACATTTCAACGTAGATGAAAAGTAAGCAGTGCCAATTTGTATGGTAAAGAAATGAACTACACTGGCACATTGTTAAAGAAAGTACATTGCAGTGACATGTTTTTGTACGTGAATTGGATATAGCGGTGTATTATATGTTTCTTGTGTAAACCACTGGCAGCAATGGCATGGTGCTCACTGTATGCATAAACCAGAGTACACTAGCATGTAGATAATCTCGCATGTCGCTCATAGTGTAAATAAACTGGGGGCAATGGCATTTGAATGCTGTTTATAGTGTAAATGAAACTGGGTGCAGTGGCCCTAGTAAGGGAACTGGGTGCACTAGGGTGCTGCCCCTAGTGTAAACCAACTGGGTGCCCTGAGATCTTGCCCCTCGTGTAAACAAACCAGGTGTACTGAGATGTTGCCCCTCGTGCAAAAAGAAAAACCCAGTTGCACTGAGATGTTGCCCCTCGTGTAAACAAACCAGGTGCACTGAGATGTTGACTCTAGTGTACATGAGCTGAGTGCATGGTCATGTTGCTTCTAGTGTACATGAGCTGAGTGCATGGGCATGTTGCATCTAGTGTACATGAGCTAAGTGCACAGGCATGTTGCTTCTAGTGTACATGAGCTAAGTGCACAGGCATGTTGCTTCTAGTGTACATAAACCAGGTACAGTCAGACTGCAGTTTTTTTTCAGGCGTTTGGAGAGCGCACCCATATATCTCGATGCAAATAGGTGTCACTTACCGGGCCATTGTTAGCCGTTGCAGTCGCCATCTCCACAGTCTCTGATAGTGAGGGTCCATATACAGAGCTCAGACTGCTCCCTTCTCTTATGCTTCAGCCGCTCTTGCTGCTCACGGACACTGCAGCTCCGGCTAAGAGAGGGAACTGCCAGTTCTGTAGGGGAAACACCCTGGGGGAGCGGATGACAGCGGGAGGAGGAGGAGAGGGGGAGCGGATGACAGCGGGAGGAGGAGGAGAGGGGGAGCGGATGACAGCAGGAGGAGGAGAAGGGGAGCGGATGACAGCAGGAGGAGGAGGAGAGGGGGAGCGGATGACAGCAGGAGGAGAGGGGGAGCGGATGACAGCAGGAGGAGGAGGAGAGGGGGAGCGGATGACAGCAGGAGGAGGAGGAGAGGGGGAGCGGATGACAGCAGGAGGAGGAGGAGAGGGGAAGCGGATGATGGCAGGAAAAGGAGAGGGGGGCGGATGACAGCAGGAAGAAGAGAGGGGGAGCGGATGACAGGAGGATGACAGCAGGAAGAAGAGAGGGGGAGCGGATGACAGGAGGAAGAGGAGAGGGGGAGCAGATGACAGGAGGAAGAGGAGAGGGGGAGCGGATGACAGCAGGAGGAGGAGAGGGGGAGCAGATGACAGCGGGAGAAGGAGCAGAGGGGAAGCAGATGACAGCGGGAGGAGGAGAGAGGGAGCGGATGACAGCGGGAGGAGGAGGAGAAAAGGGGGAGCGGATGACAGCGGGAAGAGGAGTAGGAGTGGAGGAGGGGATGAACGCAGCAGGAGGAGAGGGGTAGCAAGATTGCAATTGCAAGAGCTGTGCAAGAATTTCAGGCTGAATCTCTGCTACAGCAGATACAATGCTCATCTACAATCAATTAAATCTATTGTATAAATTCAGAGCCAATATAAGCTATTCACAAGAGGGAAAAGGTAGATTTCATAGCACATTGCATTCATAACGTCTGGATTTTTCAATATCAAGAAATTGATTTAATCTTATTTACTTAAATGTCGCTATGTCTGCGGAATGTTATCAGTAGAATCCCTAGGAGTATAAAATAACTTGTTTTTAATGAAACTTCGCTATGGCAATACCTGTACCCATGCTAATCACATTCATTATCTGCTGTGTTTCCAGCGACTGAAATCTGATCGCAGCTTCCTCAGCACATAAGCTGGGTACACACTGCAGGTTTTTCGTCCAATAATTGCACAAATCAGCCGACATCCGACCGTTTGGTCACATATTGTGTGAGTGTGTATACCTACACAATGATCTAAACTCGACCCAAAGCACCGATCATCGTTTCATTTGGTTGGTCGTACTGTTTAATATTTTCCGACCAATCACCTTCCAATCAACTTCTGATCCTGCAGTGTGTATGAGTTCACCTGACTGTGGGCCAATAGTGAATCTCAGAGTGACAGGTCTCATTCACCTTGTCTGCCTGCTGCTGATCTTGTGATGATCCACGGTCTTTGTCAACTGTCTGCATCTGTCAGTGGAGGTCCCCAGTAGCTGCCAGAGGAACTCTGGAGACAGAGAGCAGGTAGGAAAATGGGCTTGCAGCATGGCAAAATATCCTCCAGGGTTTTGCTTTAGAGAAGAGACTGATATTAATGGTAGGGGCTGAGCCCCCCTCTGCTCCCCTCCACATGTCCTCTTATTCCTATGTGTGCTGGCTAGAATGGATGAGATTAGTGCAGCATCGTTCCTGGGTTTAAGCTTCACACAGGAGATAAAACTGTCACAATCAGTGTCGGACTGGGGCATGAAGGGCCCACCGGGGAATGCAACAGTAGGGGCCCACCAAAGGGGCCATCATAGAGGCGGAACCAGACACTAGAGGGGGAGTGGTCAGTCCACGAAAGACAGCTAGCACCTTAGTGTAGTGAAACTACAAGCCCCAGCATGCTTTGCCAATATATAGCAGCTTATTGCTGTAAGGATATGCTGGGACTTGTAGTTTCACAATACCTGGAGTACCACAAGTTAGCCAAGCCTGCACTAGACTCAGAACATTTGACAGACTGTCCTACCTGTTGTTGTCACTTTTACCACCTGTGGCTGCTGGTTTCTTTAGTTGCGGCTTGTCTGGATCCAGGAATGTTGAGGGCCCTATAATGGGTACATTTAGAAATGCCAACCATCCCTGCCATTAAATCAACAGCACCCACATTCAATTATAGACCCAAACCACCTCAGCATTAAAGGTCCCATCACCCCCTCCCAATAGTGCTCTCTGTGCAGCCCCCCTCACTAGAGTTTAGTATAGTCAGCCCCCCTATAGTTTAGTATAGATAGGCAGCCCCCCTATGCCACATAGTAGTGCCCCCAAAACAATGCTATGCCACACGGTAGTGCCCACAATGTTACGCCACGCAAGTGTCCCCGATTCATATTATGCCTGCAATAGTCCTCTCAATTCACACACATTATATATATATATATATATATATATATATATATATATATATATATATATATATATTATATATTTTGAGAACAGATGTAATGGGAGACCCCATATACTTTTTACGATGAGCGCTACCTTAGTACTTTCTGGTAAAAATAAAAAGAAGGTGAAGAGGGTGATGCTGCCACTATTCCCAGGGGGTAGAGTATCCTGACAGTACTCAAAAAAATGAAAATTTACAGGGTTTTATGGGATGGGCGCAAATCAGGGGGGAAGTGGGACACACAAGGATACAAACATACACATCTATTTGGACTGTAATGTGTATCTAATACTGGGTGTGCGTAATGATCAACAAAGCTAAAACAATATCAAAACCAATACTAATAACATTGTAATCCAGTGTTATCAAGATAAAAAACTGTAATACATAAATGATTTTTTAGCACAAACAATATAAACAACTGGTTAAAGTATACTTACCCAAAAGTTGATTGATGCAGCCTCTCTGATCTTCTCCCTTCAGCGGCGCGGGAACATCAGCTGACAGGGTGAGTGGGCGGGTCACATGATCGCAGCTGCAATCGCATGTGAAAGGTGAAAGATGACTGGCTGTCAGTGACAGCCAGTCATCCGCAGCAGCGGGGATGCCGGAGAGGAATGCGAGCTCCCTGGTGTGAACAACGGGCCTCCAGGTAAGCTCCGCCCACAACTAAAAGGGGGTGTGGCCGTAAGTTAGCTGGGCCTACCGGTAATTTTACCGGTAGTCCTGTGGGCCAGTCCGACGCTGGTCACAATGTATTTACAGCTAGCAATGTCCCACACTATATTGGAGTATCATAAGCAGGGTGCATGGGAATCTCAGTATGAGAAGATTAGAGCAACGTCCGTTCCTGGGGTTAAGCTTCAGCTGCCAGAGATAAAGCTGTCACACTGTATTTACAGCCATCTTACAGTTCTGCAGCACTTGGCACAGTGCTGTGTCAAGACAGGCTGCCCAATACAATTGCCGGGGCTCGATGTATCTTCATCACCTGAGCTGCCACTTTTCCTTTTTATCGATTTCCTTGCAGCCAATAATTTTGACAGAAGAAGAGCAGATATCTCATGATAATCATGTATAGTGTGTACACGTTCAATCGGCATGCTGATTGGGATTTTTTTAATTTATCCTGTCATTGGTATATTATTAATCGTTTACTTTTTCTGTAGTGTGTACCTATTATTATTATCATTTATTTGTTAGGCGCCACAAGGTTTCCTCAGCGCCGCACATAGTACAAACAGTAGACTATACAGGGTATAACAGTACAGAACAATAAACAAAAGTACCAATACTTCAGAAACTCCAGGCAGGCAGATGCAATAGACACGGAGCAGAAGAACGGGTAAGGAGACAGGAGGGAAGAGGACCCTGCTCAAGCGAGCTTACATCCTAAGGGAGGGTTAAACAGACCAGGCACAAGAGGAGTCAGTTGAGGGAATGGGAGAGAGGGGAGAATGAGTGGAGGAGATGGGGGTTAAGTGGATGGTTGGTAGGCTTTGAGAAATAGGTGAGTTTTGAGTGCACGTTTGAAGGAGCACAGAGTAGGAGAGAGGCGGATGGAGCGAGGGAGGTCATTCCAGTGAAGGGGGGCTGCACGGGAAAAATCCTGGATTCTGGAATGGGAAGAGGTGATCAGAGTGGAGGAGAGGCGGCGGTCATTGGCCGAGCGCAGGGAGCGGGTGGGAGTGTGAATGGAGAGGAGGTTAGAGATATAAGGGGTAGTAGAGTGGGAGAGAGCCTTGTAAGTGGTGGTGAGGAGTTAGCCTTAAGTATTTCCAAAATAAGCAACATCTGTCACAAGGCTTCCTTCCAATAATGCGTTACAATCAGGGCCGTCTTTCCGACTGGGCACGATGGGCAGTTGCCCGGAAGCCCAGCGGACAAGGGGGCCTGAGGCAGGACTCCTATAAAGAAAAAAAAAATTACCTTTTGTGGTCACCTGACCGTTCAGGCTCGCTCCCTTGTCCCCTCTTCCATGATGCACTCGCAGTGAATGTCGGGCGTGATGACGTCATCACGCTCCACATTCACTGCGAGCACAGCATGGAGGAGCACAGAACAGCAATGAAGAACAGAAGAGGATTCGACTCGAAGAACAGGTAAGTTAAGAGGGATTTGAAAAAAAAAAGTTATATAATCACTTTTTTTTTTTTACACACACACAAAAAACAAAAACACTCTTTTCCAATCAAGTATTAGTTATTACAGTTGATAAAACCTCGTACATTTATTTGCCTTCCATCTTCTTTTGATTCCACACAGAGGGTTCTATTACAGATGTGTTTGCATGTAATACATCGTTGACCTCCACATCTGAATGTCCCATCTGGAATAGAAGGAATCCAGTTCCTATATATTCTATCCAATAGTGTCGCATCGCATAGATTTTGATTTTTCTGTGGTTTTAAAAAACTTGGAGCTAATAGATTTTTCAAATTGTTAGCTTTTTTAAAAACCACTGTGTGGAATCAAAAGAAGATGGAAGGCAAATAAATGTACGAGGTTTTATCAACTGTAATTCTGTCTTTGTTATCTATTTGCTGAAATGCAGCTGCAACTTATATTATGTGGGACGGACCATGAGAAAACTAAAAATAAGATTCAATGATCATAGAAGGAATGTTATGAAGGGTCTGAAGACATATAGTGTATCAAGGCATTTCTGGAAAAAACATGATTGCAATACAGAACATCTGTCCGTTATATCATCATCATCATCATTTATTTATATAGCGCCAACATATTCCGTAGCGCTTTACAATTGGGGACAAACGTAATAAACTAATAAACAAACTGGGTAAAACAGACAAAGAGGTGAGAAGGCCCTGCTCGCAAGCTTACAATCTATGGGACAATGGGAGATTGACACATGAGGTTAAGTATACATTTTGCATCTTGGCCCAGCCAGACTGCAAAGGTAAGGTGACTCATAAGCTAAATGATCCTGTCACACAACAATGTTGGTCCGGGGGTAGTTGTCTTGTGTGAAATTGTGTAACAGGCTAAAGGTAGTGAGGTTAAGATGGTGGTTGAGTAATATTATAAGCTTGTCTGAATAGGTAGGTTTTCAGAGAACGCTTGAAAGTTTGTAGAACAGAGGAGAGTCTTATTGTGCGAGGGAGAGAGTTCCATAGAGTGGGTGCAGCCCGAAAAAAGTCCTGTAACCGGGAATGGGAGGATGTAATGAGGGTGGATGAGAGACGCAGATCTTTTGCAGAACGGAGTTGCCGAGTTGGGAGATATTTTGAGACAAGAGAGGAGATGTATGTTGGTGCAGCTTTGTTGATGGCCTTGTAGGTTAGTAAAAGTATTTTATATTGGATTCGGTAGAAGACAGGCAGCCAGTGTAGAGACATACAGAGTGATTCAACAGAGGAATAGCTATTTGCAAGGAAAATCAGTTTTGCCGAAGCATGCAAAATAGATTTTAGGGGTTTGAGTCTGTTTTTGGGAAGACCAGTAAGGAGGGAATTGCAATAGTCAATGCGGGAGATGATTAGTGCATGAATTAAGGTTTTAGCAGTGTCTTGTGTGAGATATGTGCGGATTCTGGAAATGTTCTTTAGATGTATGTAACATGATTTAGATATAGAGTCAATGTGGGGAACAAAGGATAGGCGTGAATCAAGGATTACACCTAGGCAGTGAGCTTGTGGGGTGGGATTTATGGTCATGTTATCAACAGAGATAGAAATGTCAGGTATGCACTTGTTGGCGGGTGGGAATATTATTAACTCTGTTTTAGAAAGATTAAGTTTGAGTTGACGAGAGGACATCCAAGATGAAATGGCAGAAAGACAGTCAGTTACACGGGACAACACAGATGTCGAGAGATCAGGAGAGGATAGATAGATTTGGGTATCATCCGCATAGAGATGATACTGAAAGCCAAAGAAACTTATTAGATTTCCAAGAGAAGCGGTATAGATAGAGAACAGCAGAGGACCTAGCACCGAGCCTTGTGGTACTCCAACTGATAGGGGAAGCGGAGCAGAGGTGGCTCCAGAGAAATTAACAGTGAAAGAGCGATTAGAGAGGTAAGATGAGAACCAGGATAGAACTGTGTCTTGAAGACCTAGGGATTGCAGCGTTTGTATGAGAAGAGAGTGGTCAACTGTGTCAAATGCAGCCGAAAGATCAAGGAGAATTAGGAGAGAGTAATGGCGGTAAGTCTTAGCAGTGATCAGATCATTAACAACCTTGGTCAGCGCAGTCTCTGTGGAGTGTTGAGAACGAAAGCCAGACTGAAGAGGATCCAACAGGTTGTTTGCGGAAAGAAAGCGTGTGAGGCGAGTGTAGGCAAGTCTCTCTAGAAGCTTGGAGGGGCAAGGGAGCTGAGAGATGGGACGGTAATTTGAGAGAGAGTTTGGGTCGGAGTTTTGTTTTTTTAGAATAGGAGTAATCACTGCATGCTTGTATAGTGATGGAAAGATGCCAGTAGAGAGTGAGAGATTACAGATTTGAGTTAGAGGTGAAATGAGCACAGAAGACAGGGATCTACCAATTTGCGAGGGAATAGGATCAAGAGGACAGGAGGTAGAGTAGGAAGATAAGAAGAGCGTAGAAATTTCCTCTTCATTTGTGGGGTCAAATGAAGAAAGGGTGTCAGAGGATAGTGGGAAGGAAATGAGCTGATGGCTTGTTGAGGAAGAGGATACCATTTCTAGTCTGATCTTGTCAATCTTGTCCTTGAAGTAGGAAGCAAGATCCTGAGCACTGATAGTAGATGGAGGGTTCGGGGTGGGAGGATTGAAAAGATGATTAAATGTATTGAAAAGGCGTTTGGGGTTAGAAGCCTGAGCATAGATAAGAGATTGAAAGTATGTTTGTTTTGCAGTGTCCAGAGCATTTCGATAGGAGTGGTAGACAGAAGTATATGTGAAGAAGTTATAGGTTTAGAAGCCATTAAATCAACCCCTAGAGGGGGTGATAGGTTGAGAACATTATGTAAACAAGAGGCCTATTGGATATATCTCCTTAACACACTGTCCCCAATGGGTCTAAATTAATCAATTGAGTTAAATCAAATAGTATAGAAACTATCACTATCTTTTAGGGATGTGCACCGGCAACTTTTGGTGTCTCGTGTTTTGTGTTTTGGATTCGGATTTTCTTGATGTTTTGGGTTCGGATTTGTTTCGCAAAACACCTGCCGAAAGGTTTTGGTTCGGATTTAAGGTTTTGGATTCGGATTTTTTTTGAAAAAAGCATAAAAAGTTCAAAAATCAAGTTTTTGGGCTTATTTTCACTCCTACGCTATTATTAACCTCAATAACATTCAATAACAATCATTTCCACTAATTTACAGTGTATTCTGAACACCTCACAATATTGTTATTAGTCCAAAACGTTGCAACGAGGTATCTTTCTGGACTGCGTAGTGGAGTGGTCCCCACAATATAATAAGAAAACCATCAACTGGTCTTAATTACACCAAAAATTGTACCTGGACTGCATAGAGTAGTGGTCACCACAATATAATAAGAAAACCATCAACTGGTCTGAATCGCACCAAAAAATGTACCTGGACTGCGTAGAGGAGTGGTCACCACAATATAAGAAGAAAACCATCAACTGGTCTTAATTACACCAAAAATTGTACCTGGACTGCGTAGAGGAGTGGTCACCACAATATAATTTAACAACCCTCAACTGGTCTGAATCGCACCAAAAAATGTACCTGGACTGCGTAGAGGAGTGGTCACCACAATATAATTTAAAAACCCTGAACTGGTCTGAATCGCACCAAAAAATGTACCTGGACTGAGTAGAGGAGTGGTCACCACAATATAATTTAAAAACTCTGAACTGGTCTGAATCGCACCAAAAAATGTACCTGGACTGTGTAGAGGAGTGGTCACCACAATATAATTTAAAAACCCTGAACTGGTCTGAATCGCACCAAAAAATGTACCTGGACTGCGTAGAGGAGTGGTCACCACAATATAATAAGAAAACCATCAACTGGTCTTAATTACACCAAAAATTGTACCTGGACTGCGTAGAGGAGTGGTCACCACAATATAATAAGAAAACCATGAACTGGTCTTAATTACACCAAAAATTGTACCTGGACTGCGTAGAGGAGTGGTCACCACAATATAATTTAACAACCCTCAACTGGTCTGAATCGCACCAAAAAATGTAACTGGACTGCGTAGAGGAGTGGTCACCACAATATAATTTAAAAACCCTCCACGGGTCTGAATTCCAAAAAAAAAAGTTTCTTGACTGCGTGTAAAACCCTGCGTGTAAAACCCGGGTGGTCCTGGTACACAATTTTTTTACCGGGGCCACAATATAATTAAAAAACCCTCCACGGGTCTGAATTCCACTAAAAAAGTTTATGGACTGCATAGTGTAGTGTTCCCCACAATATTATTTAAAAATTTTGCAGCAACAGTCAACGTTGTTTAATATCTGATACAGCTCTATCTGGACTGCATAGTGGAGTGGCCCCGGTACTAAATTTGGTACCGGGGCCACAATATCTCCTCCAACTTCCAAGTGTAGTGTTTATAACATATAAACACTACAGTAATTCTAGCAATACCTCTTGTTTTAAATAATGACAGGGCATTTTACTTTTGGTTTAATTTTTTTAATTTGTTGACATTTTGTTTTACTTTTTGAACATGGCAAACGACTGTTGAATGGTCACATAATGCCAAAAAAAAGAGTTGCAAGATGGAATTGTCCGTGGTTAAGTGGACAGTGGGTACAACCGCATTTTTTAGAGCACTGAGGACACTTGATCGTACTTCTCTGTACATTTTTGGTATCGCCTGCCTAGTGAAGTGGAATCTCGACGGGATTTGGTACCGGGGACACAATACCTCCATCAACCCTCTAAATCCCACTCCACTGATGGCGGACACCGGGCGCACGTCTAACACCAACATTGCAGTTACAGCCGCAGTTATACGCTTTGCAATAGGGTGGCTACTATCGTATTTTGTGGTCATGGCAAACAACTGTTGGACGGTCAATTGTTTTGTGAAAGACTTAGCGGTCTTACGACTACCCCTCTGGGAAGATGACCAACTAACAGCAGCAACAGCAGCAGTGGCAGTGGTAGGCGTACCGCTGCAGGATTCCTTGGATGAATTCCGTATTGAAGAGGACTCAGTCTGGCTGCTGACTTGGGCTGCAGGACTGAATCTGATGGAGATCGTGGAGGAAGTTGACGAGGAGGGTGTTGCTGCTGTGTATCCAACTGGACCACGGGATTTAGGTGTCCCTGTACCGATGACGGTCCTAGCCCCAGTTCCTGAACTAACCACTGAACTATGAAGGTTATTCAGGTGACGTATAAGGGAGGATGTCCCTAGGTGGGCAAGATCCTTACCCCTGCTTATTTGAGCTTTACATAAGCTACATATGGCCATACATTGGTTGTCCGGATTTGGATAAAAATAACTCCAGACCGAAGAGGTGCATTTTTTGGTCTTCTGACCAGGCATGACGATGGACTTTTTCATCCCATGGACATCAGCTGTTTCCCCCCCTGGTGCCTCATTTTCAATAACCACATCACCATCCTCATAATCAAGTTCCTCCACAGTGCCAGCTACATCATCAATAGCCTCCTCCCGAGCCACCTCTTCCCGTACAGTGATGGGAAGGTCAGGTTTGACAACCACCAACACCCTTGGACTCGCCTTGGGGATTTGTGATAATTTCTCTTTAGAAGGCAGAGTTCTAGGCAGTTTTGTTGCTGACAGCATAACTCTCTTCAATTTTTTGTACGGGGGGGGGTAGGAGGAGGAGGGCTAAGATCCTTGGGTGAAGCTGAACCACTAGTCATGAACACGGGCCAGGGCCTAAGCCGTTCCTTGCCACTCCGTGTCGTAAATGGCATATTGGCAACTTTACGTTTCTCCGCAGATGATTTTAAGTTTCTCTTTTTGCTACTTTTACTTAACTTGGGCTTTTTGGATTTTACATGCCCTGTACTAGGAGATTGGGCATCGGGCTTGGAAGACGACGTTGATGGCATTTCATCGTCTATGTCATGACTAGTGGCAGCAGCTTCAGCATTAGGAGGAAGTGGGTCTTGATCTTTCCCTACTTTATCCTCCACATTTTTGGTCTCCATTATATGTAGCACAAGATACTGCAGAATGTGTGAACTTGGTAATACTGCAGTACCAATGGGCTTATACTGCAGGATTGGTTTTGCAAATTTTGTTGTAATTAATTTTTTTTTTAATTATTTTTTTTGTTTTTTTTTTATAAGTTTTTTTAAATTTTTTAAACACTTGGGAATAATGGGGAAATAACTATGCCCTTAAAAGCACAGAGCACAGGACGCAGCACCACTGGACTGAACAGGACACAGCACAGGACCCAGCAGCACCACTGAACTCAGAAGGACAGAGCACAGGACACAGCACCACTGGACTGATACTGCAGAATGTGTGAACTTTGTAATATTGCAGTACCACTGGACTTTTACTGCTGAATGTGTGAACTTGGTAATACTGCAGTACCAATGGGCTTATACTGCAGGATTGGTTTTGCAAATTTTGTTGTAATTAATTTTTTTTTAAATTATTATTTTTATTTTTTTTTTATAAGTTTTTTTTAATTTTTTAAACACTTGGGAATAATGGGGAAATAACTATGCCCTTAGAAGCACAGAGCACAGGACACAGCACCACTGGACTGAACAGGACACAGCACAGGACAGCACAGCACAGAACTAAACAGCACAGTACGAGATCTACCAGGACAGAGGACCACCTAACACACCCTCCCTCTACCCTGATCAATGCCCAAGTGAAGATGGCGGAGACTAGCGCGGAATTTATAGGATCCGAGTATGAGGAGATCCGACAGCGGGATTATGACTCCGAGCCTCGGTTTCAGGTTTTCATTTGGCGCCAATACCCGGATCTGTCTCGGATCCGACTCGGATCGGAAACGTTCGGGTGGGCTCGGATTCACGAAATCCGAGTGCGCTCATCTCTACTATCTTTATGATCTATATGCTGTTATTTCTTTTTTGTTGATATACAAACAGTTCTAGTTGATGTAACTTAATAATATTAGGTACATGACCTTATTTTGATTGCTATTTATGATCAAAAAAAATTTGGACAATCAAGAATTAATATGCTAATACTGTCTATACCCCCATATATACCTCTGTGGTCTATGTGTGATAATTCTCACCCTAGAGAGGATCAATATAAATAAACAAACTAAAAATACTATATAGGCATGGTTTTCCTAAAGATAGTGATGCATTGATGTAATAATCAACACATCACTATATAAAAATCTTTTGTTTTAAAAATCGTTTTAAGTATATCCCTATATCTGCACTCTATGGACATAGACCTCAGTGAAGCACAAAATAATCCATTTGGATATACGAGGGACAACACCATATGGGAGTTTTTGCCTTCTGGTGTGAACTTGGTACTAAGCTATGAGACAGCTGATATCATCCATCGGATGGGTATCTGACACGGTCCGTAAACAAAAATTGTATCTATTATGCATATGTTCGGTAATGATGTCAATGATTATGGTATACTAAACTAGAATCTAGCAAGGACACTAAGACCATCTTTCATATCGTCCAGCGTCTATTAGGTCTATCGAGTGTTTATTAGGTCTGTCCAGTGCACATAGGGTTAATAATTTTTTTAAGATGGTTTTTTTCTGTTAAGACAAGTTGAGAATATATAAAGCGTAGGATTTTATGCCATTACTAGTTACGGCTATACTGAATTTGTATAGTATTATACACATGAGAAAATACGATTTGTCTTGATACATTATGTCACGCTATTAATTTAAGATACTGTATAGCAATAAGTCAACAATATTGTACTGATGTATCATTTGGCATTTAGCTGCATGGGAGTTCTCACTGCGAGACAGTGTTACTCCTCTTTTACAGCTAACTGGTTTTTTGCAATGTGATTGATGAGATCTTGATTATAGTCAGGTGAATACGATCGAACCTATTAGGCACACATATATAATATGTGAGTAATGAAGGTGACACCATCTCTGAGGAAGTTGTATTACACAACGAAACGCGTTAGTCGGGTGTTCTCGCTATTTGGATCTATTCTCAGGCATACCCGACTTTCCAATTTGAAGCTTTTCTATTTATAAACCGGAAACATACGGAGGAATTTCATCTACAAGTCTCATTTTCTAGTGTCCGAAGGTCCACCTTCTCAATGAGAAGGCTACAATCCATTTCTAACATCGGCTATACGAAACTTCTAGCCCTTTGAGTTGGATGGGAACCAAGATTCCGTTATCCGTTTCGGAGGAAGACCAAAACCGGCAATCTGAACTTACACGTGGGAGATAGAGGAATCCGGAGCGGGTGTGTCGGCTGAGACCTCCACCTTTGGGTAAGTAAGTGCCCCACCCACGGGCTCTATACTACCCATACCAACTTATATGTTTTTATACAGAGGAGGCTATATGAATGTAAACTCCACTATACCATCGTAGACGGACTTCATTCCGTTCATTCGGTTTAAGTGTGTCAATGTCCAACTGTGACTTTCAAACCGACGGAATCTGTTTATCTTGACTATTTCCACCATTGCAATTTGCATATATATCGATTGTTTGGAGACTCTCCCTACTCCGGTTATTGATCTAATTTTGCTGTACAGCTTATGAATTTACAGATGTCAACTTAATAAGCTTCTAACAATATGGTCTAATTGCAAACAGATACCACCAGATGTGGAGATAATATTCATTCTTAATATAGGTGCACCTATTATCGATACTCCCTCAAGATAGGGATCTGTTTGTTTTTGTATGCATACTGAGAATTATCCATGTTTTAACCATTGTTTAACATTGTTTTAAGACATTTGTTTTATATCAATCACATTGCATTTCCAGCTTCTTTGGAGGATTTGATATCCCACTGCAATTTGTTTTTGTTATATATTGTTGATTTTACGGGGTTGCAGACCCCGTGCAGTGGTTTCTCTCTTCCTCTCCATAATTTGCTCAAAATATACTTGGTGTTTTTAGATTTTTTTCGTTCTATAATATAGTCTATATATGCAGCTGAGAGAAATCCATGGGTCGTGAAGTCTGGACAGCCTGGACAGTCTGGACAGACTATAACTCCTTAAATTAGTGGGGTAAGGGAGAGATGATGTGGTAAACCTGCCTGGCATTTATTTACTGTGTGTACATAATATTCTAGTGTTGTTTGTATGACAATAACAGGGGCAAATGCAGGATTTTTAGGGGGGGTTTCCAAATAGATGTATTCGGAACAAAGCAACAATAAAACATAAAGCATAAAGTGCTAGAATAAGCCTTCAACATAAACTTTTTTACTGCAAATAACAGGTACATGTGCATCACAATATAAATTGTTATTCACATGTCTAACATTATGCAATAATAAGATAGCGGTGCGGAACTAGTGATGCTATATAAATAGCTGATGATGATAACCAATATGTTATAGGATCCTCTATTTTATTACTCATTATTAAAGTAATAATCGAAGCCTGACCCGCATATTAAAGCTTGAAAAATACATACATACATATATTATATATATATATATATATATTTGCTGTAGCTGTAGATTTCTTTTAACCTATTTATCATCTCATCCCAAATAGTTGGACATTTAGTATATGTATCTGTTCAATGTTATCTCCCTATGTGAGAGGCATTAAATCAAATAAAACTGACATTTATCAGGAGCTTGTCCTGAAATGTCTGAACTTTTAATGGGCAGCAGTAACTTTCATCCTGGGAGATATATATATATATATATATATCTCCTACATATACCTATATTTACATACACACAAATATACACACAAATATACTAGTAAAAAAATATGTTGCTGTGACTGATATGGAATTTAATGCTAACCAGCTGAATGCACAGTCTCACTAGAGATTCCTGTAAAACAATCCGAGATGATAGAACTATTCCTTACTTAGCATAAAACAGTGCAGGGTAAACTTATATTTAAGAATATAGCTTTGCATTTAAGTGTTTACATTGTTTTACATTGTTAATGGCAAAAGCTATTATTATATCAGTGTGAATTATTTTTGCTTTTTCAACTGGATAACCAAGATCAGCTTCAACCTGCAACAACATTTGTGCATCACTACAGCAACTGTTGGAAGTATATATATTTTGTTGAACGCCCAGGGTCCCTGGGACTCACCGTTTAGCAGGGCAGCCAGTGATGTAATGCCTCAGTCTGGGAGGAGCTGCTGTGGCCACGCATGCGCAGCAGCTCCATTTCAATGACACTGGATTGTACAGCAGCCGCGGCGCTGTCAGTGCAGCGTCCGCGGAGGTGCTGTGGGAAGTGGCAGTGTTTAGCATGTTTATACATGCTATTGCTGCCTGTTCATTCGCAGAGGGGGAGTGGTTTCTGGAGAACCAGAAACCCCCCCTGCGTGCGCCCCTGAATAAATATACTGTTGTATTTTTATAACTGCATTTGTCTGAGTCACAATACGAATCCTAGAAGGTACTGGGTAGACTTCCCTGACATAGGAAGGCACCCGTGGGTGGCCAGTCAGCGTGAAGTGGGTAGCATTGGGCCAGATAAACCAGTATCTTCACAGTCTTATGTCCAGGCATGACAATGGCCTTCTTCTTATCACGTGCCAGAACTGCTTCCACTGGTGCAGGACTTACAGAAACAACATCATCCTCATCAACATCCTCATTAGCGCCTTCGTTGGTACACAAATATCCCCCTCATCCTGTTCCAATTCCAAAGTGGCATCCTCAATTGGTTTATCACCGGCTACACTCGGGCTGTTCAGGCACACATCAGCAGAAATGCTGAAAGGGGCCTTCTTTATGGGTACACTATCAGAATAGTAACGATTACACATAGCACTTGTGGATGGACTCTCCTCAGGGATTGGTGTCATTTCTGAATCTGAACATACATTTTCCTCTAATGCCTTACTGTTTTCTTCCAGCTCGGCTTTTACACGTAACAGTATTTGTGCACCACTTTTGGAGTCCGAATTACTTGGTCTTGCTTGGTCACGAGTGACCTTACAAGAAGATGCCTCAGTAACAATTTTAGATCTCGCACTCATCAGTCTTTCTTTGCCACTGCTTGTGTAGAATGGCATTTTGGCCAAAAAAAAAATTTCCGCTAGATAACTTTTCATGGATTCCAGCTCTTTTTTTCTTCACTGCGGTAAAAGTTGTTTTTTTTTAATGTTTTTTTCCCTTACTTCAAAAGACTATTTACTTTAACATAGGCTTTACCAAATGATGTACAGGAATTACTATCATCAGGACTGGTGGCAGCAGCTGCTTGCTGCACCTGCTCTTCTGTGTACTGCTGTGAATCCACTTGGATAACGCCCAACACTTTTTGGTGCAAATTCTGAAAAATTGCCTGCAAGGACTAGAATATTTGTATTTCAGCAATGACAAATTGAGCAATGGAGCTCTTGTCTTTGGGTGTATATAGCACCCTACACTTTTTGGTGCAGATTCATAAAAAAGCCTGCAAGGACTAGTATATTTGTATTTCAGCAATGACAAATTGAGTAATGGAGCTCTTAATTTTGGGTGTATATAACACCCTACACTTTTTGCTGTAAATTCAGAAAAAAAGCCTGCAAGGACTAGTATATTTGTATTTCAGCAATGACAAATTG
The DNA here is from genome assembly GCF_038048845.1 of Mixophyes fleayi. Lineage (NCBI taxonomy): Eukaryota > Metazoa > Chordata > Amphibia > Anura > Limnodynastidae > Mixophyes > Mixophyes fleayi. The sequence goes on from NC_134403.1 coordinate 234,960,437, forward strand.
AGTAATGGAGCTCTTGTCTTTGGGTGTATATAACACCTTACACTTTTTGGTGCAAATTCAGAAAAAAAGCCTGCAAGGACTAGTATATTTGTATTTCAGCAATGACAAATTGAGTAATGGAGCTCCTGTCTTTGGGTGTATATAGCACCCTACACTTTTTGGTACAAATTCAGAAAAAAAGCCTGCAAATTGTCCGCTGTGATCAATGCGGTCCCAACACACAAAGCGATTTAATAGCAAGATATAACAAATAACAATTGAATAAAATAAAGTACCACCGATACACACGCAGCGCCCTAGATCCAGCATAGTCATTCAATCCTGAAGTCTGTGGTCAAAGTACACTGTATTATGGTCTCAGTGCCTGGTTTATATACAGTTTGCCTGTACAAAAAATACAGTAGTGATGTCATGGCATTTTTCCATTGGTTCAGGATTTAGGACAGTCCAGTATAATGCAGGTCATGGGTCGGTTCAAGGATGCCCTCCAAGGGTGGGGGTTAACTCTCCAACAGCTGCCTATGTGTTTTCCCTCCGAAAAGCTGGTTCAGACTGGTCTATTAGCATTACAAACACAGTATAATTTTGACCATTTATCCTTTATCATCCATAGCTTGCGTACCCAAGGTGCGATCGCTTAGCCGATAGTAGCGGATGTCTGATGGTGAAAAGTGGATGAAAATGACACTAAACATGATAGTTTTCCTATATCCTGAACCCTTGATATCAATAAAGTGAATAAAGAGAGATATATACCACCGCACTAAGTACTGATTTACATATCCAGACTAATATTAAATTGCTTATTTAGTTATATTATATGGCTGGAATGGTGCACCTCTACATGTAGAACACTGAAGTTAAAGACACATGTGATAGGGGGAAACATGCTTAACAAGGGCACTCTGTAATAATCATTTTATTAAAATATACCTTTTATTATTGTATTTTTAAAATATAGTGTTCCCAAAATAAGCCTAAATATAGTAAGCAGCGAAATATAAAAAGAAAAAAGTAATGAAAATTAAAGATTTTAAAATAAAGATGTTAATAAACTGGCAAAATATGCCAAGCCTTGCTGTGTTGTTTTTTATAAGAGGATATATTCCATTAATTAACAATTCTCACGTTATATAAATGCCGCAATTAACCGAATATGTCAATGTATGAAGTTGGATTACTTATTGGCAAGGTTTCTATTCATCACTCTTGCCATTATTTATAATATGTGGTTACATGTATCAAGATTTATTCTTCAGTAATTTTCATACATATTGACATTGATAACATAATTATATATCTATTGCAGGAGATTAGTCCATGAAATTAAAATAAATTATTTAGTGCAGTGACTAGTAGATTATCGTTTACTTGATTATTATTCACATTAATCTACTGTCACTCACATATTAAAGCTGCTACAAACTGTTATCATAGGTTTATACTGCATTCTCAGAAACGCTATAGCCTGGGTGAATCTAGATTCCTCTTTTATTAGGTGTCATAAAACCTGTACCAAGTATTATCAGGTATATGATCAGCGTAACAGGATAGTATGAACTAAATCCCTTTGATAATAATCCCCTGGCTAATAGGATTCTCAGCCCAATACATCCCTATTATAACGGGATTAATACCCCTTTGATAATTGGAGCTGTGATATCTCTAAATATATAGCTCAGTACATCCCTATTACAGCGGGATTAAGATCCCTTCGGTAATTAGATTAGTGATATTTCATAGCAAATTGTAATAGCGTGAGGTATCTAAACAGCACAGCGAGGCGAACGCCGACGCGCGTTTCGCTACTCGCTTTAAAATAGGCAAAAAAAAACAACGTAATAGGGATGTACTGAGCTATATATTTAGAGATATCACAGCTCCAATTATCAAAGGGGTATTAATCCCGTTATAATAGGGATGTATTGGGCTGAGAATCCTATTAGCCAGGGGATTATTATCAAAGATCATACTATCCTGTTACGCTGATCATATACCTGATAATACTTGGTACAGGTTTTATGACACCTGACAAAAGAGGAATCTAGATTCACCCAGGCTATAGCGTGTCTGAGAATGCAGTATAAACCTATGATAACAGTTTGTAGCAGCTTTAATATGTGAGTGACACTAGATTAATGTGAATAATAATCAAGTAAACGATAATCTACTAGTCACTGCACTAAATAATTTATTTTAATTTCATGGACTTATCTCCTGCAATAGACATATAATTATGTTATCAATGTCAATATGTATGAAAATTACTGAAGAATAAATCTTGATACATGTAACCACATATTATAAATAATGGCAAAAGTGATGAATAGAAACCTTGCCAATAAGTAATCCAACTTCATACATTGACATATTCGGTCAATTGCGGCATTTATATAACGTGAGAATTGTTAATTAATGGAATATATCCTCTTATAAAAAACAACACAGCAAGGCTTGGCATATTTTCCCAGTTTATTAACATCTTTATTTTAAAATTACTTTTTTCTTTTTATATTTCGCTGCCTACTATATTTAGGCTTATTTTGGGAACACTATATTTTAAAAATACAATAATAAAAGGTATATTTTAATAAAATGATTATTACAGAGTGCCCTTGTTAAGCATGTTTTCCCCTATCACATGTGTCTTTGATATCAATAAAGTGGTTTTAACATTATTTTATTAAACTCTTAAATCTATTACATTTGATTATAAAAGACTGTGTGTTGGAACTGTATTAAGGTGAACTATTTACAAATGAATGTGTGAGTGTAAGTGTATGCAGTACTGTTCGCACGTGTCATTGATAAATACGCACTTCTACGCTGTAGCGTGCTATTCGCATATTTTCTGATAAAGCCAATTAAATTGATGGTTATTAATTTGAAACGACTTCATCCAATTATTCGACTTCGGCAATATATATATATATATATATATTTATATATATCTAAATTGATTTAAATTTATTTCTTATTTTCTTATTTTAGCATGCTAATACCATGATAATATTAATAGTAATAAGACCAACAAGTAAACGTTCATGTTATGCTACACAATCGTGCCCCCAGGTAATATTATGCCACATAGTTGTGTCCCAGATCATTTTATGCCTCAAAGCTCAGTTTTTTACCACATAGTTGTCCCCTTAGTTCATATTACATTTCATAGTTTTGCCTCAATTCATATTATGGCACTGCCACATACTTGTGCCCAGGGCCGGACTGGGACTAAATATCAGCCATGGCATTTAAAGCACACAGGCCCACGTGTTGTGGGCTCCATGCACTATATTGTTGCACACTGATGCTGGTGCAGTACAACATGATGTAGTATGAGTGTGTGTGTGTGGGGGGTATTTATTTCTCCTAATGGCCCTCAACATTACATTGTTAGCACCCACATTACATCAATAAATACCATGACAATACATTATTAGTACCCAAATTACAGCAATAAATAACCCCCCACACACACTCATACTACATCGATACCCACCCACATTACAGCAACCAGCATCACTCTCACATTACAACAACCGACATCACCCCCCACATTCCAGCAACCGGCATCACTCCCCACATTACAGCAACCAGCATCACCCCCCCCATTCCAGCAACCAGCATCACCCCCATTCCAGCAACCAGCATCATCCCCCACATTACAGCAACCAGCATCACCCCCATTCCAGCAACCAGCACCACCCTCACATTACAGCAACCGGCATCAGCCCACCCCCCCCCCACACACACACACATTACAGCAACCAGCATCACACCCATTCCAGCAACCAGCATCACCTGCACATTACAGCAACCGGCATCACCCCCCCCCCACACACACATTACAGCAACCAGCATCACCCCCACATTCCAGCAACCAGCACCACCCCCACATTACAGCAACCAGCATCACCCCCATTCCAGCAACCAGCACCACCCCCACATTACAGCAACCGGCATCACCCCCCCCCCCCCCCCCCCCCCACACACACACACACATTACAGCAACCAGCACCACCCCCATTCCAGCAACCAGCATCACCCCCACATTACAGCAACCGGCATCACCCCCCCCCACACACACACACATTACAGCAACCAGCATCACACCCATTCCAGCAACCAGCATCACCCGCACATTACAGCAACCGGCATCACCCCCCCCACCCCCACATTACAGCAACCAGCATCACCCCCACATTCCAGCAACCAGCACCACCCCCACATTACAGCAACCAGCATCACCCCCATTCCAGCAACCAGCACCACCCCCACATTACAGCAACCGGCATCACCCCCCCCCCACACACACACACACATTACAGCAACCAGCATCACCCCCACATTCCAGCAACCAGCACCACCCCCACATTACAGCAATACAGCAACCAGCATCACCCCACACCCCCACACACACACACACACACACACACACACACATTACAGCAACCAGCACCACCCCCATTCCAGCAACCAGCATCACCCCCACATTACAGCAACCGGCATCACCCCCCCCACACACACTTATATTACAGCAACCAGCATCACCCCCACATTACAGCAACCAGCATCACACCCCACATTACAGCAACTGGCATCACACCCCACATTACAGCAATACCCTATCATACTTATTAGCAATACTAAGCCCCAAACACACTACAACATTGCCACCACCACGCCACCCCATACTACAGCAATACCACCAATTATACAGGCGCCACTGTAGGAAACCAATGTTTTGCTTTTTATAAATCTCCCACAAAATAGCAACAACAGAATACTTACACACATATAGGTAACAGGTATCCTTTTCCCTCAATTAAATAGTAATGACAGAATTTTCATGAAGAAAAAACATAACTATTGAATGATCATTTGAACCCACGCGGCCGCATTAAAAGTATTTCTATCTACAGAAAAATGTCAGAGAAAAATATTTTTTTATACTACAGTAACTGGTTATGCGTCCTTTCTATTTATTTTAAATAACACAGTATGTAAATTAAGGGGGATAGAGGAGCTGGGTGAGAGATAATTGGATGTGATCCATCAGTTTGATTAGATAGGAAACATTTAGATTATTTACCTGGAGACATCTACCCCCTTGACTCATAGGCAGGGCTGACAAGAGGAATTTTGGGACCCAGTACGGCAACTTCTTTGGGCCCCCGTCATATTCAACAATGAGAGACTTGCCTTTGGCAGAAGTTCATATTATGCCACACCGTAGTGGCCCCAGGTCATATTATGCCACATAATATTACCCTTAATTCATATTTGGCCATGCAGTAGTGCCCACAAATCATATACCATACAGTATTATGCCACAATAGTGCTCCCAAATAACATTATGCCATACAGAAGTGCCCCCAAATAACATTATGCCATACAGTAGTGCCCAGACAAAAAAACTCATTCACAAATAAAAATTGGTACAGCATATCAGATACTAGAGTGTGAGTCCCAGGAGCAGCTTAATACACCATTTACAATGCAAACAAAAATAGATATATTGACACAATCACAGATAAAATTTATGACAAGCAGTGTTTTTTCCTCTTAATTAAAAGTCTCTGTACAGATAAATATGCAAGAAAATTACAGTGCAATAATGAGCAATGCATATTGTTTTAAACATCATTGGATACACAGTAGTGCCCCCAGTTCAACAAAGGATGGTTAAAAACACATTGCACATGAGAAAATATATGAACTTACCTGATTATGGCATCCTGTGTTCTGTTCTACTGGGCGCGCTGGGCGATGAGGGATCTGCAGCTGTCAGCTCACACAGCCAGTCGGGAGCAGGGACCGAGGGCAGTGGTCAAAGTAGTAATTTAGAAGTGGGGGTATGGAAAATATAAGTGAATGGAGTATGAAGGCTTGATTTTTTATTTTCTTTTAACACTTGTCCCCTCTGTGCATTCCCATTCTTCATTACTACTTGTGTTTTATGATGGCTGCTTGCCTGATATTCCCATTCTTAAGATGTCTCTCGCTTTACACTTTCTTTTACCTATGCCCCTGCACCATCTTCTCCTTCTCACTTTACTCCCTGCACCCCCTTCCCCCCTGGCTCGCACCCCTCTTCCTGCACCCCCTTCCCCCCTGGCTCTCTCACCCCTATTCCAGCATCCCCTTCCCTCCTGGCTCTCACCCTCTTCCAGCACCCCCTTCCTCCCTGGTTCTCACCCTCTTCCAGCACCCTCTTCCTCCCTGGTTCTCACCCTCTTCCAGCACCCCCTTCCTCCATGGTTCTCACCCTCTTCCAGCACCCCCTTCCTCCATGGTTCTCACCCTCTTCCAGCACCCCCTTCCTCCATGGTTCTCACCCTCTTCCAGCAACCCCTTCCTCCATGGTTATCACCCTCTTCCAGCAACCCCTTCCTCCATGGTTCTCACCCTCATCCAGCGCCCCCTTCCTCCATGGTTCTCACCCTCTTCCAGCACCCCCTTCCTCCATGGTTCTCACTCTCTTCCAGCACCCCCTTCCTCCATGGTTCTCACCCTCTACCAGCAACCCCTTCCTCCATGGTTCTCACCCTCTTCCAGCACCCCGTTCCTCCATGGTTCTCACCCTCTTCCAGCTCCCCCTTCCTCCATGGTTCTCACCCTCTTCCAGCACCTGCTCCTCCCCCTGGCTCTCCCACACTGGTGAAAACCCTGCCCCCCCCCCCCCGCACGCGAGAATCGCGACAACCCTTGTGTGAAAATCACGGCACCCCCCTCCCTGCGATCCCCTCCCTAATCAGAAAAAAATTTAAAAACTGTAAAAACTGTGTCCACATTGCAGGGCACAGTGCACAAGATAAGGGGGAGGGAGCAGAGGAGCCCTCGTCCGTCGCGCAGAGGTGCAGGAATCCAAGAAGTGTCGGCCGGCCCATCTAGCCATCAGCCCTTCTGGCATTTGCCAGAAGTGCCAGATGGCCAGTCCGGCCCTGCTTGTGCCCCAGTTCAAGTTATCCCTCATAATTATGCCCCAAATTCATGTTATCCCTCATAATTATGCCCCCAATTCATGTTATCCCTCATAATTATGCCCCCAGATAATGTTATCCCTCATAGTTGTGCCCCCAGATCATGTTATCCCTCATAGTTGTGCCCTCTGTTAATGTTATGCTTAATATTTACCTCTGGAGTCAGCATCTTTCGTTCCACAACAAATCCTGGGAGCTGCTTCACTAAAGTAGCCAACAAGTAATGGAGCTGCTGCGCATGTTTTTGGTAGGTACTAACCACTGCATACCGCGAACACCTCACGTTTTGGAAATGCTCTGACCCAGTCATCTTGCCATCACAATTTGGCCCTTGTCAAAGTTGCTCAGATCCTTACGTTTGCCCATTTTTCCTGCTTCCAACACATCAACTTCAAGAACTGACTGTTCCCTTGCTGCCTAATATATCCCACCACTGGACAGGTACCAATGTACCAAGATAATCAATGTCAGTGGTTTAATCTTGTATATAAAAAGACAGATTGATAATTTTTCTTTATCTTTTACTTTTGGATTCACATAATGGCGTGAATACATTCTATGTACTCTTAATACATAGTGATGGTCACACATTTCATAGACTAGAGCAGGGGTCGGCAACCCCTGGCACGTGTGCCAGACGTGGCACGCTGACCACTTTTGTCTGGCACGCCGGCGCTGAAGCTGCTTCAGTAAAGCAGCCGATGACTGCCGAAACAGAGATTCTGCGCATGCGCAGAAGCTCTGTTTCAGCCATCACCGGCTTTTTTATTGAAGCAGTTCCCGTGTTTCTGGAGAAAGACATGTCTCCAAAAGTGAGTAAGAGCAGCAAATTGAGGGGCACGTATACTTGGCATACTATGTATTTGTGGGGGCAACTGTGGCATATTATGTATTTGTGAGGGCAACTGTGGCATACTATGTATTTGTGGGGGCAACTGTGGCATACTATGTATTTGTGGGGGCAACTGTGGCATACTATTTATTTCTGGGGGCAACTGTGGCATACTATGTATTTGTGGGAGCAACTGTGGCATACTATGTATTTGTTCGGCAACTGTGGCGTACTATCTATTTCTGGGGGCAACTGTGGCATACTTTGTATTTTGTGGGGGCAGCTGTGGCATAGTATGAATTGGGGGCACAACTATGAGGCATGATAGGAACTGTGGGCACAACTATGTGGCATACAATGAATTGGGGGTACAGTTATGAGGTATGATGTGAACTGGGGCGGCATAACGGTTTGTTGCTGGTCCCTTACTGTTAATATGATATTAGCCTCATGAAATGAGACATAATTTATATATATATATATATATATATATATATATATATATATATATATATATATATTATATATAGCCGCTGAGAGGGGAGGGGGCGGCTACAAATTGCCCGGGCCTGCTTTGTGGCCCGAGGCCCCACTGAAGACCTATCTTTGAAAAAATAAAAAATTATTTTAAAAGTACTTTTTTTAAAAAAAAATTTTTTATTGAGTGCAGGGGGATCGGTAGTGACTAAATCGCCTTCAGCTCAGGTACCTTCAGACGCCAGGTCATGTAATTGCAGCTGGATATCTTCCCATGCTGTGCAGTGGAGAATAAGGTAAGAAGAAGGTGTGCTGGATAGGGGGCATTTGTGACTAAAGGTGATGGAGAGGGGCTTGTGTGACTAAAGGTGCTGGGCAGAGGGGGGGCAGGTGGGATTAAAGCATGTGGGCAGAGCGAGGCACATGTAATTAAAGCATGTGGGCAGAGGGGACAAAGGTGAGCAAAGCTGCTGGGCAAGGTATGGCATGTGTGAGTAATGCATTTTTCTGTAAGAGGGTGGCCTGGTGCCTTTCACCTGCTAGACATGCCCCCAATGATGCACTGCCATGCCCCCAATTGTACGAACATTTGCAATTTTCAGTGGCGCAACATTTTTTTTTACCACACACACCCAACTGGCACACCTGGCCTTTACAAGATTTTAGCTGGCACTTTGATAGAAAAAGGTTGCCAACCACTGGACTAGAGCTGTATACTAATGTAACACCCCTATAAGCAGGTGTTGAGAGGATCATACCTGGTCTCTGCATGCTTTTCTTTCGGTCACGGCACGGCAGTGGGACAGAGAACCCCTGAGTCCCTAATACAAATAGGACACTAAATGAATGATGTGACATCTGTTTTATTATGCAGGAACAATACGTCACTAAAATATTTCTGGACACAAATTGATTAGTAACAAGTGCAATCTGAATACAATACTTAATACTTTAACCCTGGAATATGTGAGATCACAAACTGTCTAAGAATACAGTAATAAAGTTTGGGTCACTAATATGATAAATAACATTAATTTCAAACGATACACTACAAGCAAATGATATCAAAGTCAATAAATCCCCTTTAAATAAGTCCACCCTCAGCAGAACTAATTAGCATGAAAGTTTTCACTGGCCAGACTTTTGTAAGTATACCTGTTAGAACCAGACAGGAAGTACTTTTATTATAATGGAGGCACACAATTATAATGGCAGTATTGTAACTTCAGTACAGCGATCAAAAACAGAAGTTACTGCCTCATGTATAACACAATACAGTGTGTTGCGAAAGCTATTATCACTGTACTTTAATCTGACCTTACAGGAGAAAAATCAGGAATGATGCTGTTCCATTCCTAGCATATTGAGGATATGATGGGTTAAATGATGCTCCAGATACCAGGTCAGTGTGGGTACTGGTGATTCAGTCTGTAATTCAGGTATACCTGGGGATCATACTGCGTGTAGTAGTAGGAGTTTGGATTATGCTTTTTACTTGTTAAGCAAATGTCTCTGTTAATCTAACTCACAGTTCTTAAAAGGTAGAATATACTATGTAGTGAGTGTGAACACACAGTCAGTTTGATTGCACATACCTGTTTTTCAGCTCCATCTTTGCTATCACTGGTGTCAGCTCTTGTCTTTAGTGACAGCCTCCCAGTAACCATTATACATGCAGTATTCTGGCTGGCAACACAGCTCAGTCCTCTGCAGCAGTCTATCTCTCAGTAACAACACTTGCCTCACTTTACCCCACAACAGCATAGCAGAAAAAGTCTCTCTTTTCACAAAATGTCTCCTTAGTACGTACTCACTCACTCACTCACTCACTCACTCACTCACTCACTCACTCACTCACTCACTCACTCAGGCTCCTTCTCTCAACAGTCTCAGTCTCAAAAACCCTGGAACTTTAAGGCAGCCTTAGTTTTCACTGGGTCCTAGAGTCTCTCCTGTATCATGCTATGACAAAGTCCTGTTTCACAGGGTCCTCGTGCCCTGCAGTTTCTGGGTATCATCATCATCATCATCATCACCATTTATTTATATAGCGCCACTGATTCCGCAGCACTGTACAGAGAGCTCACTCACATCAGTCCCTACCCCATTGGGGCTTACAGTCTAAATTCCCTAACACACACTGACAGACACAGGCACACAGACTAGGGTCAATTTGTTAGCAACCAATTAACCTACCGGTATGTTTATTTGAAGTGTGGGAGGAAACTGGAGCACCCGGAGGAAACTCACGGAAACATGGGGAGAACATACAAACTCCTCACAGATAACGCCATGGTCGGGAATTGAACTCATGACCCCAGTTCTGTAAAGCAGAAGTGCTAACCACTTAGCCACAGTGCTGCCCTTATCACACTAATTAAACAATAATCTTGCAGAAACAGTTTAGTGTATCTTACAAAACCAGTTAAGATTGAAGCAACTAGCAAAATAACTAAATATTATGTATTGGGCATACCCATTTAAGACTTTACTGCTCTGCTGACATTAATTGTGCGTGCTGTTTTAAAATGGTAATTAAGGTTCTGCATACATAAGTGTGTGAATTGCAATTAAATGTTCTCTTGCTAGCTGTTAGCTATAGCTTTAGAAACAATATTACTTTAAAATTTCTACTGTGTTTGGTGACTCTGGCTCCTTCTTTTTTGATAGATAATATTTAATAAAGTGCTATACACTTCTGGAACAAATGATTAACATAACAAATACTACTGACAAGTAGTGCATATTTTACATAATTTGAGCTTTAACTGAACAAGATGTTGCAAATGTGCTATAGTCATTCATTAGCAGATATATAAGCTAGGTGTACTTGGTATACAATGTTCAGGTATATTTGGGTACTAAGATGTTATCATATTAGTCAAAAGGAGACAAAACATGTGACACTAATACACTCCCTGATGATTACGAATTTCATGTGTTTAGACAGGACAGTCTTTCTTTATTTATATTTTTACTGAAAATATGTGACTTTAAAATATTATTTTCCAAGAACTCAGATTATGCACTGTGATCAATAATCTTTTTGGAATAGATTCTTATAGTTCTTTTACAGGATTTGGCATCCAAAAGAATTCACAAGCTGGGTATCATGGAATTAGCAAAGTGAGTGAGTGTCTAAAATATTCTATTCCAAAGATATGGGACCCATGCAACTTCTGATTCATGCTCTACATCTGGGCACTGGTGTGAATTAGGGAGCAGCATTTTTTAAACTACTGTGCTACAACTCAGTGTTAGTGTGTGATTAGTTGATAAGAGTAGAATCTGGAATGAGCAATTTATATGCCTGTTTTTGGCAAAATATATATATTAAAGGTTTCTGTATTTTTTTGTATTGATATAAAAATAAATGTAATTGTTTACAAAATATGAGCATCACAAGAAATTAATTATTGCAATGAATGTATTTGAAAGTCAGTCAATATGCCCATACTATGAATTTGCACTCTTTTTACAAAAACAGAATGTAGTATGTGATCCGGAAAGCTTACAAATATAAATTTCTCTTAGTGAAGTCTGTATTCATCTTGCCCACACCCCATCCATCAGCTGTTCTGTCTGAACGGAGTGGCGGATGCTTAGTTTCCATGGAAACTAAACAGGAGCGGAAAAGAGGCACAAGACAGACAAATAATGAATGAGCTGGATGAAGCAGGAGAGAGCTTGTGAATAAGGAGGGTACAGAGAAATAGAGAAAAAAAGAAGATCCAAATGAATGACAAAAAAGAAATAGAATGACTGTGCCAAAAGGGTGTATAGATAAATACAGGCATAGTTACAATAGTATCAATGGATCCTATGTACTCTTACTCTTATTATTCATTGATGATTAAAAAGTTATACATTTTCATGACTCCCATAATCTTGAAATGTAAAACCTGAATACTCATGTGACTTAACGTTTGCTAAAAATATAAGATCTCCCTAAACAAGCTTTTAAATATAGAAACCTACTCCCACTTATTCTGTTAATTTGAGAGCATCAGGGGTCTGGAATATGAGAAATTAAATTAGATTGTGAGTCAAAGATTTAAGGTTAGGAAAAATGATGACTGTTTTGGGAAAACTGTGACACATGGGAGCCCTACACATTGCATAAACAAAGGCATAGTAAAACTTGTCTAAACAGTTTAAAAATATACTTCTTATTGCCAACTACTGTCTTTTTATACCACCTTAGGATCCGTCCACAAAGCAGTAAGGAACAGTCTGAAGGATGCCATGTATGTACATGGGTTTACCCTGGAGAACCCCAGGTACTTCTGGGTAAGGACAAGGCCTTCACTTATGATTATGTGTTTGACACGGACACTGAACAAGTCAAAGTCTACGAAATTTGTGTACGTGGCCTGGTGGAGGGTTGCTTCCAGGGCTACAATGCAACCGTTCTGGCATACGGTCAGGTACATACCCCAAGTATTCAATTTAATGAGCTATCCCTTTATTTCTGCCTTGTGTCTCTACCGTTTCTACTGTGTGATCTATTTTCTATATTCCTGTTCTACCTCATTTCTTTACCTCTATGTTGTAACTATTCAGTCTTTTTGCTAACTCTGCACTTTTTATGTTCTGCCCTTTTTTGCTCTTACTATCAAACCTTATTTTATTCAAATTGCTATTCCTTGTGCACATTTTGACAATTCCAGACAGGCGCAGGAAAGACACATACAATGGGTAGTGGATTTGACCTTGTGGTTAGTGATATGGAGCTTGGTATTATACCCCGTGCAGTCCGCCAACTGTTCAGCACAATCCAGCAACGAACAGCTACAGCTTGTGACAATGGGCGACCTGAGCCTAGCTTTAAAGTCAGTGCACAATTTCTAGAGGTAAGCAAGATGATGACTGTACATATAAGTCTGGAACTCATATGGACAATAATCATGCTTGGTGCTCAGAGATATTAACATCTTTGATGACATTTTCTCCTCCTTTATCTGCCTATCTCTTTGACATACCCATCTCTCATTTCTGTCATAATTTTTGTTTACACTAAATATCTCAACCCTTTCCATATTTATTCTTCAACTCATTTCTGGATTAGTTGTATAATGAGGAGATTTTGGATCTGTTCGATGTTTCCCGTGACCCAGACTCTCGGCATCGAAAATCCAACATCCGGATCCATGAAGATGCAAGTAGTGGGATTTATGTCAGTGGAGCAAGTACTCGCAGTGTTAGTTCAGAAGCAGAGGTGAGTAAGCATGTTTTCAAGACAATCTTGTGTAAGTTTTCCGATTTCTTGGTCTTCACTTGTCTTCCACACATTTATAATATTTCACTACCAACCTAGTAACTGTTGAGTCTTGTCTGCAAATTCCTACATAAATTTATTCTCTTTTAAACAGAAGATCAGCTGTGTTCTATCTTTAATTGGCCTTGGTATCAAGCCATCAAATCACGTGTGTATATATATATATATATATATATATATATATATATATATATATACACACACATACATACACACACACACTACCATATGTTCAGCCCCAGCGGTCAAAGTGGCGGTATGAAAAATGTAATAGAAATGTAAGTGAATGGAATTTAATAGTTTTATAATGAAGGGAGTAGGAGAAGTAGCATGTGTCATACCACTGTATACACCACCACGTCGACCACTGTTCAGCATACATCTTAGGATGACCTAGCTATTTCCAGTGCTATGTTTAAATGCACTGGACATGATCTCTGCAGTCAAGTTGCCAAAATACCAGCACACAAATCAATTAAAAGGACACTTTTTTTTAATTTAAAACACATTTATGAAACGGTGATATTTTTGCAGAAGAAAAATCTGCTAAAAGAAATATGGAGGAATAAAGAAAACTGTTAGATGTGGAATAGTAATCTCCTGGGGTAGATGGTGACACAGTAGCAACTAAACTAAACCCTAGATTCACAGAGGGTTATTTACCAATATTGCTGAAATGTGTGCATACCTGCAGTAATGCAATAACAACTAATCATCAATTAGCTTTTATCTGTCTAGTACAAGTTAGATTAGTTCTATAGTGATTAAATGTCTGATTTGTTACTATAGTTTTAGTGTAGATTTGTACCTTTGACTAAATAAATATTGCTCACAGTAGAATTTCTTGGGTGCTTGCTGCAAGCTTTATTGTCAAAACAAGACTCCTCACAGAAGCGTTCAATGAGACAAAAACAAATTCTAAAAAAGTCTGTTTCCACCTCTGAAAGTATATTAATTGATGAATAACAGTGATACACAAGTCAAATTTCCCTCAAAAGGCAGTTCTTTATCTGACGTTCCTATTGTTCCATGCTCTACCAGAAGGGCAGCATTTCCTGAATTCCCTAAGCATTTAAAGAGTTAAATGATCCTTGTCAGAGCCCACAGCAGGGATTTAAAGGGGCGTTCATTTTACACATTCAACACATGTTCCTAATGTTTGGTCACTCACTTTACAATTGTTAGTTAAAGAATGTAAATGAAAGGGCCTATGCCCATTCACTTTTTGATAAGTGTAATGCTTGCTACAATATAATGGACCTACTTTATGTTGCATTAAGACTTCTAAGAACACATTTTGAACACTATGTTAAAAGTGTGGGCATAGTATACGGTTTTACCTGCCTTTATTTTTCAATATTTATTTATACAGCACTAAGAAAAAAATGGCACCTTTGCAATAAGGTAAACTTGATTTCAAAGACTTGCTATTGCTTTTTTTTCCTGGTGGTACTCCATGCCAACTCTCTGGTAAGTTTTGCCCCACCTCACAATCCCTATCAGGTGGGTAAACAATTATCATATAATAAATATAAACAGAAAATTGCTCAGCCATAAAACACTTTATTTTAAATTCCTGATAGTTTCTTTCTTGAAAGACTGTAGATAAGCCGTTGTCTTTGTAGTGGTGAATAAAGGCATTAGCAGCTTTACTGATAACCTTCAGGGATCATTTGGCTAAAGCAGCCCATGAAGTTCACACGCCACTGGCAGAATGAGCCTTATTGCAGTCTGGAACACCAGTACCACTTAACCGCTAAGCCATTTGGATCAATTTTAATATCCAATGAGCTATAGTTCTTGAAGAAGCCATTGGCCTTTCTTACCACATATTAGAATGACAAAGGGTCTGTCAAATTCCCTGAAAGCTTGAGTGTGCTTAAATCCAAAGACTATCACAGTTGATATGATTTAGGTTCTGGGAAAGATTATTTGAATGGGACCAGAGGGGGGGAGGTTACCCAGCCGGCCGGCCCTTTACTGCCGCCGTTTTGTTTTTTTTCTGTCTTTTTTTTTTTTAATCCGCGTGTGTGTGTGTGTGGGGGGGGGGGGGGGTTGTTGGCTGTTGGCTCCGCACTGTTCGTTGGTGGGGGGAGCAGGGTAGTTAAAAAAAAAAACACTCGCGTGATTGCCGGCGTCCCTTCTCAGTTCGCACTGAATGTCGGACATGAGGTCATCAAGTCACACCCGCCATTCAGTGAGAAGCGGCGCAGAGAGAACCCAGACAGAAGCAAGAAGAGAGAAGAGAGAGGACAGAAGAAAAAAAAAGAGATGAAAGAAGCCAATACAAAGGTAAGTAAAGAAATGCAGGCAAGGGGAGAAAAACAGAAAAGCACAGTGTGATTGAAAAGGGGGGGGTGGAGAAAGGCACAGTGTGATTGAAAATGGGTGGGGGGAAGGCTCAGTGTGATTGAAAAGGGGGGGGAGAAAGGCACAGTGTGATTGAAAAGGGGGGGAGGCACAGTGTGATTAAAAAGGGGGAGGGGCATTATTACTTGTGGGTGCTATGTACCCATTTTTTTCCCAAATAGGGCCCCCAACATTTCAGGATCCAGTCAAACCGCAACTAAATAAACCAGCAGCCACAGGTGGTGAAAGTGTCAAGAACAGGTAGGAGAGAGCAGGACAGTGTGTTAAGTATTGTGATTCTAGTGGGACAATCCCAATTTTGGTGACTGTTCTGCCCAATGTAAGTGGCAGGCCAAGATTGTTAACTCTTTATATACACACTGCATTCTTTCTATACTACACTATGGTGCTAGATGTGCTGAAAATCAGGAGTGCACAACAATGCAGGTTTTTTTTCTGTAGGAGGGTGGCCTAGCGTTTATCACCTGCTATCCACGACCCAATGATGCATAGCCACACCCCCAATTGTATGAATACACCTATAGATAATTTTTCACCATGCTCAACTATAAGGGCGGTCCCGAGAAGTTGTTGTACCGGGGCCCTAAATTCCTCTTGGCAGCCCTGAATGGGACTCCATGATACGTGTTAACTTCATACAGATATATGCCATATATATGTCCTATGATGTAGTAGTTACAGTTTAGAACATAACCCGTCCTATGGATATGACAATGTCATGGGCATTTATTATCAATGAATGACCCATTCTTTGATAATAAGTTCAAACTGATGTAATTTTAGGGAGATATGACAGTATATAACATAAAAATAGTATCTGGTTACTTTGAAACAGTTCCCTTTGTAAACTTAAGAACGTCAATAGTTAGTTTATTATGTGATAATAACGGCAGAATTTGTAACAGTATTTTATAACTTTTCTAACCATATTATATAACATATATATGAAGTGATATATACAGAGATGTAATATTTATAACATGGAGGTGAAAAATTAGTATGCAAATAAGTAGATGCAGGCAAGTACTGACCAACTGAGAACTGTTTAAATTCATGTAATGCGTTTTTATTTACATGAAAACGCATTGATTGAGTAAAAAAAATGAGGGACCTTTCTGATTGGTTAGAGGAGGTATTTAATGTAACATAAACCAATAGCCGTATCCCCTGATGAAGTCATTCATGAGAAAACGCTTAGGGTTTTGACAGCCGGAATAAGACATCACAGCAGCTGATTAAATGCCACATGGACTCCCTGTCAGCAGGATAGATCGTGCAACGTCAGCGCCGGGAAGCAAGTAGACTTGACTGTAATTAAGACGGGACTCACCTAGCGTCCAGCCGCAAAGATACTTTTTTATGCATGAACACTACGATGCAAATGTCAGTGCTATTTTAACTTTATTTTAATAAATTTCATCCATCGGAACTTCACTATAGTGCCTTCCTTCTGTCACACGCCGGTCCCATAGTTAGGTGTCGGCGCTGTGACTTTCCCTTTAAGAACCATGAGTCTGCCTCACAGACACCCGGACCAAGCCTCTTCTCCTTGGTGTAGGAGCGTTACACTCTGAAAGTATCTCCTTCCTAATATTGCCTTGTACCACATCCCCAGTCATCCTGGGCCTTCCACGGCTCTAACTCCACTCGCCACAACTAGACTGAGATCCTATCCTGGGGTTCTCGGTGCCATTCAGAATGTTTACCCAAAGTGAGACCCTCAAGAGATTGTTTCTGACAGAGGAGTGCAATTTACCTCCAAATTCTGGCGAGCTTTATGTAAGGCACTAGGAGTCCAGCTCAACTTCTCATCCGTATATCATCCACAATCTAATGGGCAGACAGAGAGAGTAAATCAAGACCTTGAAACCTTTATTCCTATGTTCTCTTCTGCTTCATAAGATAACTGGATGGATCTCCTACCATGGGCAGAGTTTGCTCATAATAACTTGTTTCATGGATCTACTTTTTCTACTCCATTTTTTATTGTGTATGGGTTACACCCTAATTTGCCCAAGTTTTCAGAATGTTCCTGCTACCACAGAATTCCTGCGGAACTTTTCTTCTACCTGGGGCCAAGTTGTATCCCAACTCAAGAAAACTTCCGCCCGCTATAAGACAGCGGCAGACAAGAAAGGCAGGGCCGTACCGGCTCTTAAAGTGGGTGATAAAGTCTGGTTATCTACCCGGAACATTCGTCTTAAAGTTCCTTCAATGAAGTTCGCTCCTCGATTCATCGGATCGTAACATTTTGAAAGTCATCAATCCAGTGTCCTTCAAATTAAAGTTACCAGCTTCACTACATATTTCAAACTCCTTCCACATTTCTCTGTTGAAACCAGTAATTATTAATCGTTTCTCATCTGCAACATCTTCTTCAACAGTACCAGAATTCTCTCAACAAGAGGACTTTGAGATCACTGAAATTCTGGATTCAAAGGTGGTTCGAGGAGTAATCAAATATTTAGTGGATTGGAAGGGGTTCAGTCCTGAAGAGCGGTCCTGTGTAAATGCTTCTGACATCAATGCTCCTGCACTGTTACGCAATTTTCATGTCAAGTTCCCACGGAAGGTCATCACTAAGTGTCCAGTGGCCACTTTTAAAAGGGGGGGGGGGTACTGTCACACGCCGCTCCCATAGTTAGGTGTCGGCACTGTGACTTTCCCTTTAAGAACCATGAGTATGCTTGCTTCTGCCTCAGAGACATTACTTTCACAGGTGTTCCTGGCTACTGTGATCTGGACCTCCTCCCGAACCTCATTGGTCCTGGAGCACTATATTAACCTTCCATGGTAATGGGCTCATTGCCTGTTCTTCGAGTTACTCTGATTGCAATTGGATCTGGCTGTATACCTCTCCTTCCGTGTGTTCGTCAGCTGCAAACTCCTCACTGCTGTTCAGCTGCAAACTTCTCACTGCTGTTCACCTGCAAGCTGCAAACTCCTCACTGCTGTTCACCTGCAAGTTGTAACTTCTTACTGCTGTTCATCTACAAGCTGCAAACTCCTCACCGCTGTTTACCTGCAAGCTGGAACTTCTCTCCGCTATTCATCTGCACGCTGAACAAGTATCGTGAGTTGTTGCTAAACCTGTGCTTTATCTATTGGTTCAACTTTACTGCTGGCTGGCTAAGATCGCTGCATCTCACTGTTAGAGCTACTATCCAGTTACCTGTCACCTGTAGTTCCACGTCTGACACTGGTTATCCTTACTCTGCTGTTCCCTGGTTACTGGACTGTTATTGTGAACTACTTGTTATGCCGGTGGCTAGTACTTGGGCTCAAGTTGCGTGTCTCTGTTCAGTTGCTTCATACTACAGCGAACTTACCATTGCAGTTACAATGAATCCTGCTACCTGTAGTTCCACGCATGATTCAGATACTACTCACGTCTCTGCTACTTCTAGGCAACATTCTGCTGCATGTGTCAGTGTTCATCCAAGTCCTTGGGTGATGTTTAACGCTTACTGCTTTACTTAATAAGAATCAGCTATTCCAGTACCACCTGCTATGTTGAGTCATCTCTACTCTCACATCAGCTAAGTTCTATATACTACTCTGTTTGGACTGTATGCTGTACCAGTGATTCACATTCATCTGCTGTGTGGTTCTCTATTGGATCCTAGTGTTCTTGTTTATCATCACTGCGTTGAACTGTATATCATCTCATCTCATACTGTTGCCAAGGGTTACCGACTATGAAGTGGCATATGTGAATTGTGTTTGCATTACTACTAATCGCCGTGTATTCATCTCTGCCAATATATATATATATATATATATATATATCTATTCCTGTTGTACCAACATTCAATATACTACGTTGCAGCACTTCTACTTTCTCTTGTGTTATTATTGATGCTTGTAAGCCTGTAAATATCAGTGTATTCTGCCTCCACCATCCTCGATAGGGAGGCAGGGGATCTGCAAAAAACCTCAGAGCCGTGACACCTTCTCTCTCTATCCCCCTTTCTCTGCATGTGCATGCTTGAACATGGTTGGAGGAGATGTTTAAAGGCAACACTGATACATTCTGGATAGTGTGAATACTAGGCATGGGAGAAGCTCATTGACACATGACTGCTAGTGAAGCTACTGATTGCACAGACATTTCATTCTTATTGCCTTGGATACTACTCTGATATCTTGCCTAATATTGAGATGTATATGAACTTGGCACATTGACATTTATTGGACTCCATTGTTTAGGATATACAAGCACATACAAGTCGTTGTTTTGAGGCTCTTTATAGGCTTATTGTTGTTATACGGACAGGACTATCAAGCTTCTATGTCCATTCATGTAGTGAGTATACTTATGATGATCACCCACAATTTCATTATTGGTAGGAGTATTCAAATCTGAACAGTATGTTTTAAAAGGAGATGGGTATACAATTCCCGCTGTGTAGATCCATAATATAATGACCACAATTACATTACCCTCTTTCCTACCTTATCCCTACCCCTACCTTTTGCGCAAATTCCCTAAATTTGTTTTTATACTCATTACAGTTCCTGTTGGTGTAACGGTCAAGTGTCCAAACAGATATGTACACTATATGGATAAAAATATTTGAATATTGTAAAGGTCTTTATATGACTGCACCTTAAACAATTATGTTATTCATATATATCTGATCAGGATCTCCATAGTGTAATATTAACAAATAGTAATAGTACAATATTACAATGTCTGGAATTTATGACGTCATGTACAGCATGTGCAGCTCTAATTGAATAAGGGAAACAAAGAAAGATTAGTCTCGCTCACTTTGCTGTGGCATTTAAATGTTACAATGCTGGTCTCAGGGACAAAACATGTGAGATGAATACACCACCACCCCAACTGACCAACTACAACATATATTGAAGATGCTTAAATTAAGATTAGTCCACTCATGCTTACGGTTCCCATGTGCCCCAACTTTTCCAGTCTAGTACCATTTTTTTTTTATTTTTTTTTCTGTGACATTTGTATTTTCCCTGTCGGGTTCTTTATGTTCTCCGATTAATTAAATAATATCCTGTAAAAGCACTATAGAAAACTCATTCGGCTTCCACAACCGAAGACTAAGACACTCACCTGTCCCTCATTAAGCATACCTCGGCTCTTGGCATTGGTTCTGTGCATGCGCAGACCTAGAACCTTTCTCTCCGTTGCAAGTTTCCTATTGGTTCTTCTTTCTGGCTCTAAACTTGAAAAGGCACTTCCTCCCTTTCCTCTGGGCCTGTTGATCAAGTTACCTGCCTGATTAGGACCATGTCTGTTTCCTGTGTGTCTACTTGGATCGTCAGTGCCTCTGCTGTGTTGCTGTTCCATGGGATGTACCGCTCAAGCTGCAGCTGTCTCCACTGTGTTGCTGTTCCACAGGCTATACCGCTCTAGCTGCACCTGTCTCCGCTGTGTTGCTGTTCCACGGGCTATACCGCTCAAGCTGCACCTGACTCTGCTGTGTTGCTGCCCCATGGGGTATACCGCTGTGTTGCTGCTCTACGGGCTATACCGCTCAAGCTACACCAGACTCTACTGAGTAGCTGCTCCACGAGCTATTCTGCACTAGCCGCACCAATCTCCATTACTGTGCTGTCTGGATCATCTACTCTGCATCCGTCCCTGTGGTCCGGCTGTACTACAGGTTGTATCTCTCAAGCTGCTTGATTTCATCTAACTCTGTAGGCTGGACTGTTCATGCTGCATTTGTCTCTATTGTGTTGCTGTATTATGGGCTATTCCACTTAGGCTGCACTTATTGTTATTACCTTGCTGGCTGGACTGTTAACTGCACCTCTCTTATCGTGCTGCCATACTGTGGTCCCAAATACCTAAGCTGCACTTGTCGCTACCATTCTGCTGCTGGACTGTTCATGCTACTACTACTTATTATGTCATTATACTGCTAAGCTGTATTTACTCCTGTTACTCTGCTAGTGTACATGCTGCAACTACTCTCCTTGTGTCAATATACTACAGACTGTTCTGTTCAAACCTCTAGTCATCATTAAACCGCTACTTGAATTGTTCATCCTGCATCTGTCTTCACTCCGCTACTTGGTTGTAGAGCTTACATCCCAATTATCTTCAGTGTGTCTGCATACATCTTACATTTACTCCCCTGGGATCTCGCCTGACACTCCTGGTAGGGACTGCGACCTGCGGACGGACGCCGCTAAGCCCAAATCACCTTGCGGTGATCACTGGTGAATACCATCCGTCCGTTAGACTCCGCGCCCTGCTAGGAGTAGCGGCAAGTTGGGCAGGTCCAAGAGTCCAGTGTACCAAACCGTGACAAGTTGATAGTAGTAGAATAAGACCTTCCTTTGTTTATGGGTAAAAATGTAAATATTACTGTGATAAATATAAGAAATTATATCAAACAATCTATTTTAAAGTCATTTAGTATATCTATACTATAAAATTGCAATCTGTGCAAAGTCCATTGATATATAATGTTTTACAACTTTCTTTGATGTCCTCATAGCACTGTTTTGAGACTCAATGGAGAAATGTATAGGGGTTTCAGCATCAGAATCCTGGAAAGATGCCATATAAACTCTCGGGGGCTGATGCAGAGTTGGTTGCAAATTTGGAGTAAGTTACTTTAAGAAAAAAAAGATTTTGATTGTTAGCATATGCACCTAGTTTACAACAAGTAATCATAGTGAGTATTTGCATGTAGCCTATAGCAAGTGCAAAATATATGCTCCATAACATATATGAATGTTTTTGCAGTCGCAGGGGGTGCGCAAGATATACTATGCAGACTTGTATACATCCCACTCTGCATCAGCCCCTTAATGTACTTGTACTTGAGGTGTGTTTGTTACTGTAACTCAGGTTAAATGGCAAGTTGTCCCACACATTTGAAATGATAGTCCTGATGTCCCGTGTATCAAAACATTTTTAGCAGTTCTAATACAGCTAGAGAGGTATGCTCTGCTAACAAGTGCCCCTTATATGCTGCGCTCCTCTAACACGTGCCCCTTCAATGTCACTCGTACCAGTGGCGTATGTCATTGAAGGGGTGTTTTTGAAAGGTCGAGAAACCCAGACCTTCAGAAGCATCGAACAAGCATCACATTGGAGCATGGCCAAGCCCCATTTTCGTGTGGGTGACACTGCAAAGCGTTAGTATGCCCACACTGTCCTAATTCCAGAAATGAAAAAGTTGGGGTTATGCAAAAATATTTTCCAGATTTTATGCAGTGCTCAAATATTTATATTGGGTAGATTTTGTCACTTAGCAGAGAAATATTTTGATTGACATACATTTTGCTATGTAATTACCAACATTTGGTATTTTTAGCTTTCAAGAGTACTTAGTGGTGGGCTAGTAACATTGTGGACAAGCACAACTAAATGCCTCAATGTGCAGTGTCCTTGGAACACTTGTGAGTCTGAACTCGTACCTTTTATACTTTTTATGCAGTTTCCAGAAATTTTGGACACATGAAAAGTTTTGTAGCACACCTATCATCTCTACAGTGACAGTATATTGTGTTACCCTTTTTCCGATGTAGCCTATTGCAATTTTTATTAGTCTCTCTCTACTCTGTCAATTTAAGGGCGTTGGAATTCTCTTAAATGCTGCAGCAAGACTAATATTCATCTCTAGCTGTTTCACATCTGCCACATCTCCTCTTTTGCAAATATCTAAACTGGCTGCCTGTGTTCTCCAGAATCCAATTCAAATTACTGTGCCTTGCCTACAAGTCCTTAACAACAAGAACCCCTTCATAGCTCTCATATCTCTTAAAATAACACAAAAAGCTTTCCTTCTGGCCTGATATAGGAAGCAAGATCCTGGGCACTGATGGTAGTCGGAGGGTTTGGAAGACATTTAAATATGTTAAAAAGGTGTTTGTGGTTAGAAGCCTGAGCATGGATGAGAGATTGGCAGTATGTTTGTTTAGCAGTGTCCAGAGCATTTCGATAGGAGCGGTAGATAGCAGTATATGCGCTGAAATCACTAGAGGTACTAGACTTACGGCAGTGATGTTCTATTAATGAAGTTAAACATTGTTGAATTCTAAGCATCTTGCAGCACACAGTTCACAAAAATGAAGCAGTGTTTTATGTCTAATGTAACTTTAAAAACATGTCAAGTAGGAACAGCAAATATTTTGTGGCGGTCTATACAAGCATAGATTGAGTTCCTGTCTGGCCAATTATTCTTTCCAGATCCAGCTAGTTGCTTATGTCCTGCAGAACATACATATTTGACTATTTTAAGATCCACTTCCTCCCTAATGGCCTATGTCTTTATGTGGTGTGAGCACTTCATCCATCAACACTCTGTACTTAAGTATGACTGATTCTCATACATGTAGAAAATCACCATGACAGTGCAAGCTCCTGGTTCGTGCATTGTGCAGGATCATAAGGAGAAGCAGTCAAACATACTTCACAAATGAACTGATAAAGTATTTTCTATGATGTGTTTTTATCAGGCTGTTTTACCCCCATACCTCAATGAAATTCTAACTTGGGCTCCTCTTAAAGTGGCTTGGGTCATGTAGTGCTTCCATGTGCGTTCCACTGTGGAACGCACTATGCTTCCTATTAAGGATGCCTAGTAGTCAGGATGGTGTATCTGTTGTGGTTCCAATGCATTTCTTCGTGGTACTGTGACTTCTTTAAAGCATGTGCATAGTAGGGAACAGTAGCAGTTTGTATCACTGCCAGGATCATTACATACAAAAACTTGCCAATGCAGCACCACCGCTTAATAAAGCATAAAGCACGTCAGGCACAAACTTCCCAGTGCAAAGAATTACTTCATGTATATCATCCATATTCCCATACATCATATACACAGTCCTACTATTATACTGCATTGCAGGGGTTAGCATCTTATGGTCCAATATTGGCCATCTTGTCTATTGTCTGCAAACTCATGTTCCAAATCAAATCCACAGATTATGTCATATTTAGTAGAGATGAGTGGGCTCGGATTGCGCTAATCCAAGCCCACCCGAACTGTGCGGATCCGACGGGATCCGAGCACTGTTCGGGTATTTCCGGCGGGCAAAAAAAATGAGATCGAGGCTATGACGTCCAAGTCTTGCGTCGGATCTCGTGAGACTCGGATTGCATAAATTCCCCGCTTGCGGCCGCCATCTTCAGTCGGGCTCAGATCAGGGAAGAGGGAGGTTGTAGTTTGTAGTGGTGCTCCCGTGTCCTGTGTCCTGTCACTCTGTCCTGCTTAATCCAGTGGTTACTTTGTCCAGTGCTCTGTCCTGCTGATCAGTCCAGTAGTGCTTTGTCCAGTGCTCTGTCCTGCTGAGTCCAGTGGTGCTTTGTCCAGTGCTCTGTCCTGCTGAGTCCAGTGGTGCTGTGTCCTGTGCTCTGTCCTGCTAAGTCCATTGTTATTAAAAAATTATACAAAAATTCCTACTGCAATATATAAATACGTTCACTGTTCCTGCAGTCCAGAAATATTATTTCTGCAATATTACACTACGTTTACTGTTCCTGCAGTCCAGAAATATTAGTACCAGAGATTAAACTACGTTCACTGTACCTGCAGTCCAGAAATATTAGTACCAGAGATTAAACTATAATGGAGTACAAAAATTTGGAGGATAAAGTAGGGAAAGATCAAGAACCACTTCCGCCTAATGCTGAAGCTGCTGCCACTAGTCATGACATAGATGATGAAATGCCATCAACGTCTTCTGTCAAGGGCGATGCCCAATCTCCTAGTAGAGGGTATGTAAAATCCAAAAAGCCAAAGTGCACTAAAATTAGCAAAAAAAGAAAATTGAAATCATCTGAGGAGAAACGTAAACTTGCCAATATGCCATTTATGACACGGAGTGGCAAGGAACGGCTTAGGCCCTGGCCTGTGTTCATGACTAGTGGTTCAGCTTCACCCAAGGATCTAAGCCCTCCTCCTCCCCCCTCTAAAAAATTTAAGAGAGTTAAGATGTCATCAACAACACAGCAAACAACTCTGCCTTCTAAAGAGATGGCATCACAAATCCCCAAGGCGAGTCCAAGGGTGTTGGTGGTTGCGAAGCCTGACCTTCCCATCACTGTACGGGAAGAGGTGGCTCCTTCCACCATTTGCAGCACGCCCTCTGCATATGCTGGAAGGATCACCCACAGTCCAGTTACAGATTTGGCTAATGAAGGTGTGAATGTTGTACACCGGTTGGAGGATATTGATGTAGCTGGCGCTGAGGAGGAACTTGACGAGGAGGATGCTGATGTGGTTATCTTAAATGAGGCACCAGGGGGGGAAACAGTTGTTGTCCATGGGATGAAAAAGCCCATCGTCATGCCTGGGCAGAAGACCAATAAATCCACCTCTTCGGTCTGGAGTTATTTCTATCCCAATCCGGACAACAAATGTATGGCCATATGTACCTTATGTAAAGCTCAAATAAGCAGGGGTAAGGATCTTGGCCACCTAGGGACATCCTCCCTTATACGTCTCCTGAAGAACCTTCATAATTCAGTGTTTAGTTCAGGACCTGTGGCTAGGACCGTCAGCAGTCCAGGGACACCTAAATCCCTTGGTCCTGTTGTATACACACCAGCAACACCCTCCTCGTCAACTTCCTCCACGATCTCCATCAGAGATAGTCCTGCAGGCCATGTCACCGGCATGACTGAGTCCCTTTTCAATCCGGGATTCTTCTGGAGGATCCTGCAGCGGTACGCTTACTACTGCCGCTGCTGCTGTTGCTGCTGATAGTCGGTCATCTTCCCAGAGGGAAAGTCGTAAGAACGCTACGTCTTTCACCAAACAGTTGACCGTCCAACTGTCATTTGCCATGAGCACAAAGTACAACAGTAGTCATCCTATGGCAAAGCGGATAACTGCGGCCTTAACAGCTATGTTGGTGT
Source organism: Mixophyes fleayi (assembly GCF_038048845.1). Lineage (NCBI taxonomy): Eukaryota > Metazoa > Chordata > Amphibia > Anura > Limnodynastidae > Mixophyes > Mixophyes fleayi. The sequence goes on from NC_134403.1 coordinate 234,987,232, forward strand.
TAGACGTGCATCCGTGTCCGCCATCAGTGGAGTGGGATTTAGACGGTTGATGGAGGTATTGTCTCCCCAGTACCAAATCCCGTCGAGATTCCACTTCACTAGGCAGGCGATACCTGGGATGTACAGAGAAGTACGAAAAAGTGTCCTCAGTGCTCTGAAAAATGCGGTTGTACCCTCTGTCCACTTAACCACGGACATGTGGACAAGTGGTTCAGGGCAAACTAAGGACTATATGACTGTGACAGCCCACTGGGTAGATGCATCGCCTTCCGCAGCAGCAGCATCTCCAAAACGCCTGCTCGTTCCAAGGCAGGCAACGTTGTGTATCACCGGTTTTAGTAAGAGGCACAATGCTGCCAACCTCTTAGAGAAACTGAGGGAATTATTTCTCGCAGTGGCTTACCCCACTTACACTCTCCTGGGGATTTGTGGTGTCAGACAACGCCAGTAACATTGTGCGGGCATTACATATGGGCAACTTCCAGCACGTGCCATGTTTTTCCACACAATAAATTTGGTGGTGCAGCATTACCTGAAGAGTGACAGGGGTGTGCAGGATATGCTTGCGGTGGCCCGCAAAATTGCTGGACACTTTCGGCATTCTGCCAGTGCCTACCGCAGACTCGAGCAACATCAAAAAAGCCTGAACCTGCCCTGCCATTACCTCAAACAAAAGGTTGTGACGCGCTGGAACTCCACCCTCTATATGCTGCAGAGGATGAAGGAGCAGCAAAAGGCCATTCAAGCCTACACAGCCACCTACGACACAAAGGAGTGGGGATGCGCCTGAGTCAAGCGCAGTGGAGACTGATTTCTGTGTTGTGCAAGGTTCTCCAGCCGTTTGATCTTGCCACACGAGAAGTCAGTTCCGACACTGCCAGCTTGAGTCAGGTGATTCCCCTGATCAGGCTGTTGCAGAAGCAGCTGGAGAAAGTGAGGGAGGAGCTGTTAAAGCATTGCGATTCCACAAAGCATGTAGCTCTTGTGGATGAAGCCCTTCGTATGCTTTTTCAGGATCCGAGGGTGGTCACTCTTTTAAAGTCAGAGGACTACATTCTGGCCACCGTGCTCGATCCTCGGTTTAAAGCGTATGTTGTGTCTCTGTTTCCGGCGGACACAAGTCTACAGCGGTGCAAAGACCTGCTGGTCAGGAGATTGTCCTCTGAAGAGGACCGTGACATGCCAACAGCTCCTCCTTCATTTTCTTCCACACCTGTGGCTGCGAGGAAAAAGCTGAGTTTTCCTAAATGACCTGCTGGCGGGGATGCTGAGAACATCTGGTCCGGACTGAAGGACCTACCAACCATTGCAGACATGTCTACTGTCGCTGCATTGGATGCTGTCACCATTGAAAAAAATGGTGGAGGATTACTTTGCTGACACCATCCAAGTAGATATGTCAGACAGTCCTTATTTTTACTGGCAGGAAAAAAAGGCAGATTGGAAGCCCCTGTACAAACTGGCTCTATTTTACCTGAGTTGTCCCCCCTCCAGTGTGTACTCGGAAAGAGTTTTTAGTGCAGCGGGGAACCTGGTCAGTGAGCGGCGAAGGAGGTTGCTTCCGCAAAACGTTGAAAAAATGATGTTCATAAAAATGAATAATCAATTCTTCAATCAAGACCAGCACTGGCCTCCAGAGACTACAGAGGGACCTGTGGTTGTGGAGTTCAGCGGGGACGAATTGATAATGTGTGAGGATGAGGAAGTACACACTGAAGGGGGCGAGGAATCAGAGGATGAGGATGAGGACGACATCTTGCCTCAGTACAGCCAGTTTAGTTTGTACAGGGAGAGATGAATTGCTTTTTTGGTGTGGGGGCCCAAACAAACCAATCATTTCAGCCACAGTAGTTTGGTAGGCCCTGTCGCTGAAATGATTGGTTTGTTAAAGTGTGCATGTCAAATTTCAACAACATCAGGGTGGGTGGGAGAGCCCAAGGACAATTCCAGCTTGCACCTGTTTTTTGGCCATTATGTGCTCTTTGGGGCCTAGTTTTTCAAACTGCCATCCTGTCTGCCACTGCAGTGCCACTCCTAGATGGGCCACGTGTTAGTGCCGCCCACTTGTGATACTTAGCGTAGACATCCAGCTACCTCGGTGCAACCTTTTGGACTAAAAACAATATTGTGAGGTGTGAGGTGTGAGGTGTTCAGAATAGACTGGAAATTAGTGGAAATTAATGTTATTGAGGTTAATAATAGTGTAGGAGTGAAAAAAAAAAAAAAAATCAGGATTTTAGCACTTTTTATGCTTTTTTTAAAACAAAATCAGACCCAAAACCTTTCGTGGGGTGTTTTGGCAAAACATCAGAACCCAAAACACTACAAGTGCCCGGTGCACACCCCTAATATTTAGCACAGTATATATACCGGTCAATTCTAATCGCCTGTGCAATTTCACAGAAGTAAGCATTTAAACCAGTGTATTTCCAGCACATTATACCACAATAAACTACTTAAAACACGTTGCAAAACAATCTAATATGTAAAACACTTTACAACAAACAAGTTTACATATAAAACTTTATACCGGGAAATTCCCAGGAGCCTGATAATATGCTTCTATATAGTAATGAAATAAAAAAATAAAGGGTAATGGTCAATAATGTATGGTATATAGTAAAATAGATAATTGTCAGATAAAGTGCAGAGTGCAATCTTGATATCAGTGCACTGAAAATTACCAAAACAAAGATGTAAACAATATATCGGCACAGTAGGTAGAAACAATATGTTTTCCTTGGCGCAAAGTAGTATATTAGGAAAATGCAATATGTATAGAGGATGTAATAAATGTTTAATCAAGCAATTGCATAGTAATTTAGAACACATATACACGAATATAACCATAAAATTTGGTCCGAACCATTATGATGGGTATATAACCATAGTTTTGGAATCAGTATAGTAGATAAAACCCAGCATCAATATTGAAATATAAAATTGGCTTGAAAGATAGTAGTCCAAATCCGTTTTGGCGTAATGGGTTCTTATATTCCAAACAACACAGTGTCTCTCAGGCCACAAATTCAATGGCATATAAATGAGTCTGGTATTCTTTTCCATGGTGGTCAAAGAAAGAGTGACTGTGTACAGAGTTTCTGCTAAAGAAAGTGTGGCTGGATCATGTAGAAATAACTTATTGTCAATATTTTATTTAATTAGGGGTGCAGGGCACTGCTGTATATCATTGCCAATGTAGCGATTTTTCTATATTATGTTGTACTTTTGTATAGGAAATGTATTTATTTCTAAAACATTGCCAGGGGAGGAAACTGGATTTTAGTAACTTTTCTAAAGGCAGCCTCATACTAATTAATTTTTTTCATGGGAAGTAACCAACATGTCTTTTTAGCCTGAAAGCACAGCAGGGAGTCGTTACTTGTTATCCTGCCTTGTTAAAGTAAAAGGAAACCTCTGAAGAATGTGATTTAGGATATCACAGACTTGTGTAAATTTTGTTAACTTTGTATTACATTTAAATTCATGTTTGGAGAAAATATTGCATCCTATACTAAATATCTGATATAATATCTCAGTTTTTGCGGCGCCATCTAAGATCAGGGGGCAGTGTTACCTCTTGCTAACATGTGTCAGAATGTGTATAAAAGAAGCACTGTTGACCATGTAATGTATGACCATACCATCTGTAATTTCTGGAAAGTTCACTAGTACCACAAACTGGCATGTGTAACTGTTCTTATTAGGACTGCTTGAGCTAATAAAACATCACTGCTTCAACATCCTGCTTTGACACCTACTTAACTGTGGAAATTCCTGTGACCTACAGATTAGACCAACCTAATCCATTATCTGACTGTTCTGAGGTTGGAACCCAGCATTCCAGTACCAATGCTTTGCCTGCTACCATGCAGCACTGGCCAGTGTGATAGATCAGAGGGAACAATTCACAGCAACCCTGATCTAAAGTAAGGTCAGGGTTACCAGCTCAGGTGCCCAGTGAGGGGATACACCAGCAGTGCAAGTTACCCAGAAAGAAGCAGTTCTAGGTGTCAGGTTATGAATTCACTATTTTACTGTATTTGATTCATTATGGAGACCAGAACCATTGTTTTTAAACTGCATAAACTAATAGTAATAAATTTTATGTATACTTTTTGAGCTAATTTAACTCTGGGCCTTGTCATGTAGAAGGTTCAGTTGAAAAATAAAAATATGAATGTATATAAAAGTCTGATTCCCCCAATGATGAATTGGTTTCTAATATGTAAACTCATTGAGGACAGCCAGGGCAGCTGTTAATATGATTTGATTGACACTTTCCTTTATCTAGCAGCACATGTGTCCCGTTAAAAGAAAAAACAATATTTACATCTAAAGCCATCTCCTCTGTGTTTTAACTGGACCTCCACCATGACTGATATCATTTAGATTTTGACGCAAGTGTATTAGAGCATCATAATTTTGGATGTCATGAAAATTCAGTAACAATGCACACAACTTTCGCAGTGGTTAAAACTACAGGTATCTAACACTTGTAGCTCTTTGAGCAATGGATCAGGGTCATTCATTTGCATGTTTAGTATAATATGGACATGGAGATTCAAGTTAACCATACCCCTTGAGCTGCACATGTATTTAAGGTTAGAGTTACACCAGAAACATATGTTTTGTAGGTGTATTTTATGTGCCTACACAAAGTATTTGCAAGTTCTACGTTTGCCAAGCATTTGCAATCTTGCTTGTCTGTTACATCCATATGTAGAATTCAGATACATCTAAGCAACTCTAAATACAGGCATATTGTTGAAAATCTTTACTTTTTTATAGATAGCCTAATGTATTATGAATAATTTCAGCATAAACCCAGTATTGGAGATGAGCAAAATATTGAAAACTGTTTTTGCAAAATATTTTCCTCATTATGAATTTGGACACAAAATGTTACACATTTTGCCAGTGGCAAAGGGTGTGTTGTAATATTTAAATAAATGTATAAATCCATTTTGTCTGTGGTGCCCTACAGGTCCTGGATGTCAGGGCATGCTGGCATTTGTGGTTTCACAAGTGACAGAATGCCCTGGCAGCCATGGGTTTGCTGGTGCTTTTAGCACTACAAGTGCCACTTAGTGGCAATCTGGGCATGCTGGGACCTGTAGTGCTCAACAGACAAAATGGATTTATACATTTATTTGAATAATATTACCACACACCCACTGCCCCAGGGGTGTGGGATGAGCCCAGCCCTGTTTAACTTGGGGGAGTGGGGAGGAGAATTATTTTGGGGGAGTGGGGAGGAGAATTATTTTTTGCAGGCCCTAGCTCCCTGGAGAATCCAGCCCTGTGCTGACCGACCTAGGGCTAGATTTACTAAGCTGCGGGTTTGAAAAAGTGGAGATGTTGCCTATAGCAACCAATCAGATTCTAGCTGTCATTTTGTAGAAAGCACTACATAAATGACAGCTCGAATCTGATTGGTTTCTATAGGCAACATCCCCACTTTTTCAAACCCGCAGCTTAGTAAATCTAGCCCCTAGAGTTGGTTTGGCATTATGGCAGGGGGACCCCCTACACTGTGGGTTTCCCTGCTTTTTGCTTGTGGTTGCAAGGGCTGCAAGCAAAAATCAGCGTTAAAATGACCTTACTAATGATAATACTGCGCACTTTTACCATAGTAACGGTAATAGTGCATTCCTAGAATAACGTGGCCGAATTAAATCGGCCCCATAAACTTTGGTATATTATATTAATCTAAGTGTCACAAAATACTACACTATCTCTGGTTATTGTTTTCTCCATATTTCCTGTGTTGGCTACCCTATATAGGAGTTGGAGATTCAGCATTGCTGGCAGTGCCACCATCAGGGGGGTACGGGGGGTACTGCTGTACCGGGCCCGGGCTCACCAGGGTACAACAGCGCAGCACATACTTACCTGGGGTCTTGCAGTCCGCTGGTCTCCGCTACTCTGTCTTCAGCCTGGCTGTCACCGTAACAGCCAGGCAGCAGGATGCGATTGCAGGGGTGGAGGAATCATTCCCCCTGCGATCATGTGATCTGTCACAGGCAGAGCTGAAGACAGAGTAGTGGAGACCAGCGGACTGCAAGACAGCAGGCCCCCAGGTAAGTATGTGTTGCGCTGTTGCTCATGGGGGGAGGCCCGGGTGGCACGGGGGGCCCGTACTGGGCCCCATGATTTCTGAAGGCGGCCCTGATTGTTGGTGCTGTGGTGACAAGAGTCTTTACATATTCATGCGCCTATCTTTCAATTACTCTGTGTACGCAGATCACTTCTTTTCATCTATTATTGGTTTTAGTTCCCAGTAATCCTGCACTGTCAGGCGCCCCTTGCTCCATATTTTTTCTTTCTGATCTATAACCATTATTTTATATAGATTTTGCTTTTGGGATCACAAATTTCTTACATCAATATGATAGGTGCTTTGCTTTGTGTGGTCTTTTAATACCTTTTTTTTATGTTTTTAGCTTCTACAGCTCCTTAAGGAAGGTGCTCTCTCTCGTACCACTGCCAGCACTCAAATGAATTCGCAGAGCTCACGTTCTCATGCAATATTTACTGTTCACCTACACCAAACATGTGTTTCAGAGTCATGCTTGGTGAGTAATAAATTAGTTTTTTATGAAATACCTTTGCTTTTTCTTGTGAATATATATTTTTGTGCCTCTTACACAATATTCAATTCTAATATATTTAACTTAGTGATTCATATTTATTATATTAAACTTAGTGATTCATATATATCATATATTTCACTTAGTGATTCAGTTGTTGAAGAAGAAAAAATTTGAATGCATATTTCCATTGCCATTTCAGTTGTAGGCTTATATTTGAATTTAATGTAATATCTGCTATGTGAAATGTTTAAGTCAAGTGGATCTTAAAAATCTAGCTTTAATAGTGTAGTCTGAGTATAGTCTAATTGCAATATACAATATCGGACTACACACCGGACCACATTACATTAAGAGAGATCATTTTGGTCTATTTATTTATTTCTATCCATTATCTGGCAATAACAGAAACATGGCTCATGCAATCAGACACTGCCTCACCTGCAGCACTTTCACATGGTGTACTCCATCTCACCCACACCTCCAGACCTGAAGGCAGACAAGGAGGTGGGGTTGGAATACTTCCCTCCCCACAGTGCACGTTTACAGTTCTACCAAATGTCCCATCACTCACGTTCACATTTTTTGAAGTACACGCTATTCGCATTTTTAATCCATTCTCTCTTCGTGTTGCGGTGATCTATCGCCCCCCTGGAGCACACCAACAATTTATTAAGAATTTCTCTGCATGGCTCCCTAACTTCTTATCTTCAGACATCCCCACCATCATCATGGGTGATTTCAACATCCCCATTGCTAACCCACCTTCCAAAGCTGCTTCCAAACTACTCTCTCTATCCTCCTCACTTGACCTCTCCCAGTGGATTGAAATATTCTACTCATAAGGATGGCCACTGCCTTGATCTTGTTTTCTCTAGACTATGCTCAGTTTCTAATTTTCTTAACACACCCTTCCCCCTCTCGGATCATCACCTTATCAGCTACACACTCACCCCCACTGCTCTAACCTCTCTACTGTCTAACTCTACCAAGCCTCCTCATACCCGCAGAAATCTGAATTCTATTAATCTTCAACAATTTTCCACCTCTCTCCAACACCTTCTCTCCCCTATCTCTACATTCTCATCCCCTGAGATGGCAGTACCTCATTTTCACCAAACCTTATCAATGGCCCTTGATCAAGTGGCTCCAGCGACACTACATACTACACGTCGACTTCGATGTCAACCGTGGCACACTAAAGCAACACGCAATCTTCAAAAACTTTTCCGTAAAGCAGAACGTCACTGGCGTAAATCTCGCACCTCTAATGACTTCTTTACATATACTTCTGTCTACCGCTCCTATCGAAATGCTCTGGACACGGCAAAACAAACATACTTCCAATCTCTTAACTATGCTCAAGCTTCTAACCCCAAACGCCTTTTCAATACATTTAAACATCTTCTCAATCCTCCCACCCCGAACCCTCTATCAACTATGAGTGCTCAAGATCTTGCTTCCTACTTCAAGGACAAAATTGATAAGATCAGGCTAGAAATGCTATCCTCTTCCTCGACAAGCAATCCGCTCAATTCCTTCCCACTACCCTCTGACACCCTCTCTTCATTTGACCCCACAAATGAAGAGGAAATTTCTACGCTCTTCTTATCTTCCTACTCTACCTCCTGTCCTCTTGATCCTATTCCCTCGCAAATTGGTAGATCCCTGTCTCCTGTGCTCATTGCACCTCTAACTCAAATCTGTAATCTCTCACTCTCTACTGGCATCTTTCCATCACTATACAAGCACGCAGTGATTACTCCTATTCTAAAAAAACAAAACTCCGACCCAAACGCTCTCTCAAATTACCGTCCCATCTCTCAGCTCCCTTGCCCCTCCAAGCCTCTAGAGAGACTTGCCTACACTCGCCTCACATGCTTTCTTTCCGCTAACAACCTGTTGGACCCTCTTCAGTCTGGCTTTCGTTCTCAACACTCCACAGAGACTGGGTTGACCAAGGTTGTCAATGATCTGATCACTGCTAAAACTGAACGCCATTACTCTCTCCTAATTCTCCTGGATCTCTCGGCTGCATTTGACACTGTTGACTACTCTCTTCTCATACAAATGCTGCAATCCCTAGGTCTTCAAGACACTGTTCTATCCTGGTTCTCAGCCTACCTCTCTAATCGCTCTTTCACTGTTAATTTCTCTGGAGCCACCTCTGTTCCGCTTCCCCTATCAGTTGGAGTACCACAAGGCTCAGTGCTAGGTCCTCTGCTGTTCTCTATCTATACCGCTTCTCTTGGAAATCTAATAAGTTCCTTTAACTTTCAGTATCATCTCTATGCAGATGATACCCAAATCTATCTATCCTCTCCTGATCTCTCGACATCTGTGTTGTCACGTGTAACTGACTGTCTTTCTGCCATTTCATCTTGGATGTCCTCTCGTCAACTCAAACTTAATCTTTCTAAAACAGAGATAATAATATTCCCTCCCACCGACAAGAGCATACCTGACATTTCTATCTGTCACTCACCGGAGTGTGAGTGCCTCCACTCTGATACGTGGTTCTCCATCTTTCCCGCTCACACCTGTGTGGAACCGCGGCCGTCCGCCATCCTGTCGCACTGCGCATGCGCAGGTCCCTTTAACAACTACACCTGACCACTAATGTGATTGATGGATCAATCACCCCTCCCTACTTAAGGCACCTGCAGCCTTAGGAAGTTGCCTGATCTTGAAGTCTCACTCCCAGTGAACTTCTATAGGTTTGTGCAGTTTCCAAACTGCTTCCAGCTCTACTCCTGTGTGCAGTTTCCAAACTGCTTCCAGCTCTACTCCTGTGTGCAGTTTCCAAACTGCTTCCAGCTCTACTCCTGTGTGCAGTTTCCAAGCTGCTTCCAGCTCTACTCCTGTGTGCAGTTTCCAAACTGCTTACAGCTCTACTCCTGTGTGCAGTTTCCAAGCTGCTTCCAGCTCTACTCCTGTGTGCAGTTTCCAAACTGCTTCCAGCTCTACTCCTGTGTGCAGTTTCCAAACTGCTTACAGCTCTACTCCTGTGTGCAGTTTCCAAGCTGCTTCCAGCTCTACTCCTGTGTGCAGTTTCCAAACTGCTTCCAGCTCTACTCCTGTGTGCAGTTTCCAAACTGCTTCCAGCTCTACTCCTGTGTGCAGTTTCCAAGCTGCTTCCAGCTCTACAACGCTTCACTTCTCAGCTGATTCCGGATCTACACAACTGGGTATGCTCTACTGACTATTGACTATTGCCTATTGCTCGCATACCAGTTGTATCCATTGTTGTTTGCTGCACAGGGTATAAGTACCCATATAGACTGTGTTACTGTATTGCTTCATTTAGGACAAGCTTTCACTCAAGCTACGATATCTCCTCACGCTACTACTTAGTGTTATTGTGCATATCTGCTGTGACCAGCTTCTCCTCACTGCAAGGCATCTACTCCATACAGACTATTCATTGTGCCTTCCATCTCTGCCTCACAAGACATTGCTCTACTCGCGCTGTTTCCATACAGCCACAGTTTGCCTTTCAACTTCACTCTCCTGCACCTGGACAAGTCCTCATTCCTTCTCACAGCAGTGGTACAACTTGCTGCACGCAGACCACTGACTTCCCTGCTACCTACCCGAGCCTGGACAAGTCCTCCTATCACAGCGGTGGTACAACTTGCTATACGCAGACCACTGACTCTCCTATTACCTGAGTGAATTCTATTTCACTATTTCACTTACACTAAGAGGGAAAGAGCAGGGTAAGAACCTTTATTAATATATTTTCTGCAGAAGAGCTATAACATTGCCTCTGATTGTGTCCTATATCTACAGTTGGTCATATTGTTAGCCATGCGCTGAACTCCCTTTTTTATCAAGTTATATATATCTTTTTTCAGCAGCAGGTTATTTTATATAGAGAAGCGCCGTTTTTTCTATCCATTTTATCTCCTATTACCTACCTACACCTGGACCAGACTCCTCACCATAGCGGTGGTACAACTTGCTGAACGCAGACCACCGACTACCCTGCTACCTACCTGCACCAGTACTATTCATCCCATCACTACAGTGGTACAACTTGCTGTACGCAGACCACTGACTCCTCCTCTACCTACCATCACCTATCCACGTCCACTCCTCGTGTCTACATTATCTTCAGCCTCCAGTTTACTGCTCCAAGCCGCTGACTTTCCTCTAACCATAGCTGCAAGTCGCTGACTTCCTCAGACTATCTCTACTCTCCTGCTGTTGTGTCGCTCCAATCATTCACCTGCCTGCTTTGAGGTGCGTGCCATAACCCCGCCTCTCTAGCAGAGTTCCATCTGGTGAAACTCGGGTAAGCAACTCCTAGTGCCCGTGACACTATCTCTGTTGATAACATGACCATAAATCCCACCCCACAAGCTCGCTGCTAGGTGTAATCCTTGACTCACACCTATCCTTTGTTCCCCACATTGACTCTATATCTAAATCATGCTACATACATCTAAAGAACATTTCCAAAATTCGCACATATCTCACGCAAGACACTGCAAAAACCTTAATCCATGCACTTATCATTTCCCGCATTGACTATTGCAATTCCCTCCTTACTGGTCTTCCCAAAAACAGACTCAAACTCCTACAATCTATTTTGCATGCTGCGGCAAAACTGATTTTCCTTGCAAATCGTTATTCCTCTGTTGAATCACTCTGTATGTCTCTACACTGGCTGCCTGTCTTCTACCGAATCCAATATAAAATACTTTTACTTACCTATAAGGCCATCAACAAAGCTGCACCAACATACATCTCCTCTCTTGTCTCAAAATATCTCCCAACTCGGGAACTCCGTTTTACACAAGATCTGCGTCTCTCATCCACCCTCATTACATCCTCTCATTCCCGGTTACAGGACTTTTTTCAGGCTGCACCCACTCTATGGAATTCTCTCCCTCGCACAATAAGACTCTCCTCTGGTCTACAAACTTTCAAGCGTTCTCTGAAAACCTACCTATTCAGACAAGCTTATAATATTCCTCAACCACCCTCTTAACCTCATTGCCTTTAGCCTGTTACTGCCTGTTACACAATTTCACACAAGACAACTACTCCCTGACCAACATTGTTGTGTGACAGGATCATTTAGCTTATGAGTCACTTTTACCTTTGCAGTCTGGCTGGGCCAAAATGCAAAATGTAGACTTAACCTCATGTGTCAATCTTCCATTGTCCCATAGATTGTAAGCTTGCGAGCAGGGCCTTCTCACCTCTTTGTCTGTTTTACCCAGTTTGTTAATTAGTTTATTATGTTTGTCCCCAATTGTAAAGCGCTACGGAATATGTTGGCAATATATAAATAAATGATGATGATGATGATTATTGCGAGGTACCTACTATAGTTATCTGTTCTGTGACACCTAATCAGCGCGCACAAGGATATTATATTGATTTATCATTTACCTGTTTAGTCTGCCTTTATATTTTGTATGTATCTATATGTGTTATGTATGGTCAGCTGATTAACGAATTTTATATATTTTTACTGTGATATGTTTTATTAAAACCATTTTCATTTTTGCAATCGTTGTGGATCATATTGGTGGAGACCCTGTGGTGCCTCTTGTTGTTAATCTCTCCATATATATGCTTCTGTCCCGTGCTGTACTATATCCTAGCATGCAATATACAGTTAGTAATACCTCAAGAATCTTGACAAATACATTTTAAAATGTGGTCCTCCCCCTTTGTTCTGTTCTACCTACAACTTAGCTGTTGGTGGGGTCTGTCACTTTGGCTTATGTACTCGTCATAATTCAGATCTAATCAGAAGCTTTGCAGTCTATGTCAGAAGAAGAAAGAAACAGTTCTCTCACTACGAATGCACTTTTTAGTTCATCATTGATTAAAAATTGCAAATTTTATTCAATTCATTAAAAATACCTGAGCAAAATATTAATAAAAGTTAAGAGAAGAAAGTGAAAAGAGTTGAAAACATGTGAAAATAAAATTATATTTTTCTGCACAACTCAATATCATTTTTGTCACTTTGTTTATTCTAATAAATCCTGATACATAAATTTATGTATTCTTGGAGAGTTGGATTCACATAATTTTACTTAATATATGTATAATCTTTAAACAATGGAATATATTCTCCCTTACATTTTATTAGTAGTGGTGGTGGTGTTTTCACTTTTTTCACCATGAACATTTTAAATTGCATCCCTAAAACTAAGCAGATTGATTTTCCAGGGGCTGTTTCAAGAACTGTGAATTGGGCATGCATTTTGAAATGTGGACAAATAGCATACTTGCCAACTCTCCCGGAATGTCCGGGAGACTCCTGAAATTCGGGTAGATCTCCCGGACTCCCGGGAGAGCAAGCAAATATCCTGCAAATGGCCTCTTGCCATCAAAATGACACGATTTGTTGTGAATCGCGTCATTTTGCCTCCCCCCCCCCCCAACCACGCCCCCCTGCCTAGGATCTCCCGGAAAGACCTCTTAAAAGGTTGGCAAGTATGACAAATAAGTGTACTTATATATATAACGAAGCACAGCAGATCCATCATTTTTTATTTAAAAAATGTGCTTTACTATGTGTTTAATATTTAGGTGACAGTCCCACTTTAAAAACTATATAATTTTTAACAGACGAGTTATATAATTATTTTCTATTTATATTGTACAACCATATTCCACAGTTCAAAATAAATTGATACAGAATTTGATTAGGAAATAGTTGTATTGAATATAGTGGTCATATTGGCTGTGTAAATATGAAGCAGTGGCTCTTGAGAGTGTTTGTTCTGTTTATAATTGTCAAAATCAAAGATGTGTTTGCAGTTTCCTAAGATGAATCTATGCTTTATAGGCAGATGCACCATCTCTGGAGTATGAAACACTCACTGCTAAGTTTCATTTTGTTGATCTGGCGGGTTCTGAACGTTTGAAAAGGACAGGTGCAACTGGAGAGAGAGCAAGAGAGGGGATTTCAATCAACTGTGGCCTGGTAAGATTGTTTGTCAAATGGTAGCTTATGTCATTACAGTGAGAAAGTGTGCATATATACAATGTTGAGAATTTTGGGGTGCAAGGAGTAATATTTAGGCATGTTGGGATGAAAGGGGTTAGAGGAGGAGTGTCCCCTCACCACCCCAATATGAAAAATAAAAACCAATGAACACAAGGGTAAAAAAAATAAAGCACCCCCTTATCTTGCTGCGGAATTAGTGGCGCTATATAAATAACTGATGATGATCTCCCTCAAAGCTGCAAACCCTTCCGCGCTTGCTGCCCCTACAAATCTGAGCATCTATTTCTTAAAGCGAAATACTCCTAAAATAGTTTTGTTTACTAATTGAGGGAGTAGGCAGTTGTATAGTAAGATAAAAGCAGTGAACATCATTTTGGCATTCTCTGCTGAAGAGTTAGGTCATCACTATTGCAATCAACTGCCATTGTGTATTCATGCAATAAGTAATAATTCTTGTGTCTAATAATATTAAATACATACTCACAGACATGCTCATATTCTACTATTAGTAAAGGAATGGTGTCCAGTCCAGCCAATCTGTACGCAGCAATATTTTATATGCAATCAGTTATTACAGTTGTTGAGTTCTAAACATGAGACTTTCAATATTATAAGTGCAGTGACAATTACATAAAATTTCAGTTTTTAAGGAACTGATTATGTATTTTTCGGTCTTTTGGGGGGTTTGTGTGAATTAATACATTTTACCCAACATTTAGAATCATGAAATTGGCATAACATGAGCCCTGCCCCTGTTCCGCTCAAACTCTGTTCACAACAGTAACAAGACTTGTCTACTATCTCCATTCTTACTCAAATCACCTCTGCTCATATGTTGCCCAGTCTTCTCACAATAGTAAAATAAAGAACTGCACATATAGTATCTTATCAGTTGCATGTATCTACTGGGTATACTATAAAAGAGAATAATGTCACTTTAATCATGATTAGATATACCACCAAGGTAAGAATTACTTTGATCAAGAAAATGTAGACTTCCAAAATCATGCAGACAAATTTTGGTGCTTTAGACAGTTACTCCATTATAGTATGTGGTGTGAATGCAGCTTTTGCAATTTTATCACAGAGTGGGGTCCATGAGCAGATTGCAGTATTGCTGTGTCTTATTTCAGCTGGCCCTGGGAAATGTGATCAGCGCCTTGGGAGATCAGAGTAAGAAAATTCTCCATGTTCCATACAGAGATTCTAAACTGACCCGGCTGTTGCAGGACTCGCTTGGAGGTAACAGGTAATCCAATCCATTCTGGCTAACATACATAGGGCCAATAGACATAGAGTCAATTCTGGGCGTATGCCCGTTTGCTTAGTGTATCTTGCGTGATTTCACACCGTGCATGCCAAGAAAACAAACTCACACAATTGCAAGGAATTCATATCTCACACTTACGACTTGAGAGACAAGACAGGGGTGAGAAGGGGCCTACTAACGTAGGCCATGTAGAGTAAGGCTGTGTTCATGTAGATGCGGCTAATTCAAATCTTGTGTTTTAAGCATAAGCCAGATCTTTTGCACCTGTTACAGGGAGGTATAAAAGCTGGATGATAGTGATGACCGACACAGCAATGTCTTTGTTTACTACCTTTTACGCTCTAAAAATTCTTCAGTCTGTATGTGTGTGCCTGTATTCAGTGCCGTAGCTAGAAATTTTTGTGCCCTGGGCGAGACAGGGCACCGGCGCCCCCCATCTAAGTGTGAGTGGCATTTGACAAGTGGGTGTGGCTAGCACTTTAGTGACAGAATTGTTATATGCACACACAAACAATGGTATAGAGAGAGAGAGAGAGATTAAGGTAATAACTGGTTTCCTTTGTCCCTAGAGTTCACACTCTCTAACTTCACTTGTGGAACACACCTAGATGATCCTGCTGGTTTCCTAGCTTACCAAAATGCAAAAACAGTAATCCCTTAGCACTAAGATGGCGGTGAAATGGTAACCACTACGCAAGGTCTGCGTCCTTGCAAATAAAATGGGATATAGCAAAGGAAAAAATTGTAGTGGCATCTCAGATCACCAACAAATGACAACTAATGCACTGTGGTCATAAAAAATATTAATTTATTAAAAACCTATAATAAAATAAAAATGGATACTGTATCACTGAGAATACTCTACTGTAAACACAATCCAAGTCGGGATACTGAAACCAAATAGTTAAATGCATATATAGGTACACCTATAATGCAACATATGTATCATGAGATATAATTGTCCCGAACATTCCAAACATCAAAGTGATCATATATGAGCCATTTGTAACAGATTCTGGATACTTCTACTACTAATCTTGATTAGCGCTGGCTTACCTGAGGTGCGGAGTCTAACGATCTCCCCGGTGTTCACCAAGAACCGCCGGGGGGTGGGCTTCGCTGCCAGGAGTTGCAGGTCGCGGTCCTCAGGTTCGCCCCAAGATGTAGTTCAGTGGAGTGGAGCGGAGGTTGCGGAGTCAGACAAGCCGGTTCGGTACACAGCAATGGAGTCAGGCAGAATCAGAAGGCAACTCGGAGTCAACAAGCCAGGTTCGGTACACGGGTCACAAGAACAGAGGAATGGTCAGCAAGCCGGGTCGGTACACAGGGATAGGAGAGCCAGAGTAGTCAAACAGGCAGAGATCAGCACACAGAAAGACAAAGGAGACTGGAAGACACAGCAATCCACGAAGCACAGGAGCCAGGAACAGGTAAGTGTTGCTCTGACACTCAGCGAGTGTCAGAGTGAGGTTTTTATCCTGACAGGGATTCAAAATCCCCGCCTCTAGGTTGTGGTCATGTGACCGCCTCCGGGTGCAGTCACGTGGTATTGGATGCGGAAGTGCGGCTTCTGGAGCGGCGGAGGTAAGTACGGACTTACCTCCGCTGCTCCAGAAGCCGCACTTCCGTACCCCCTGCCATAAAGGTGGACTCCGAACACCTAATATGGTTTTAAGGGAAATTTTTTATGGAATAATTTAAGTAGACGGGGAGCATGCAGATCAATGGCTCTTACCCATGAGCGCTCCTCAGGGCCGTAACCCTTCCAATCCACCAAGAACTGTATAGCACCTTGAACTTTACGAGAATCTAGGTGTTACAATTCACCTGTCCTCGCTCCAGTGCCGCGATCCTCTCTTCCTTCCGGGTCGCGGCGGCGCTGTCACATGACAGTCGGGGCGGGGAATTCAAATCTGTAAACTACTAAAGTCCTGCTCTGACGCCTGGACAGCGTCAGAGCAACTTCCTATGTACCCTGACTAGGTGCTTCTCGTGTGTCTCCCGTGTACCAGTTCCTTGCAGGCTTTTCAGACATTGACTCCTCGTGTACCAGACCCAGCCCTGCTGACTACGTATTATCTCCACTCCAAGTGTACCAGACCCCGGCTTCCTGACTATGCATTATCTCCACTCCAAGTGTACCAGACCCCGGCTTGCTGACTACGTATTATCTCCACCCCAAGTGTACCAGACCCAGGCTTGCTGACAACGTATTCCTCTCCATTCCAAGTGTACCAGACCTCGGCCATCCTGACCCTACCTTCCAGTTCCAGTGTTATCGTGGGCTACCTCCTAATCCTTACCTCTAGAGGCAGACCAGTGAACCGCGACCTGCGATCCTCCGCAGCAAAGCCCATCCCGCCTTGCAGCGGTTCTTGGTGAACACCAGGGGGTTCGTTAGACTCCGCACCACCGGCCGGCCAGCGCTAATCTAGAGTAAGGCAAGTACTCCATATTACATTACTTACATTGCTACATAATTGTTACAGTTTGCTCTGACCAAAAAATATGGATACTTCAGGAGACCCCTCCCCTAGGGATATGCTCCAACACCTATTAGGAAGAGTAGAGAAACAGGAATCCAATCAGGATCAATTACTAAAATTTCAGCTCCCGTTAAAGCTCTTCCAGCCGCTCCTTCACCTGCAGGTGCAGCATCATCTTTGCGTATTCCTAACCCGCCTAAGTTTGACGGGGAACCTAAATTATGTAGGGGGTTTTTAAACCAATGTGCTATACAATTTGAGCTTGTTCCTGGAAACTTCCCTTCTGAAAAAGCAAAAGTAGCATATATATATAATATCCCTTTTGTCTGGTCAGGCCCTAGCCTGGGCATCGCCATTTTGGGAGAGAGATGATCCCTTATTACATAATTACTCCAATTTCCTTTCTACCTTCAAGAAGGTTTTTGATGAGCCAGGACGAGTCGCTAACGCAGCTACCAGTATTCTTCGGCTCCGGCAAGGGAGTCTTTCTGTAGGTCAATACGCTGTGCGGTTTAGAACAATGGCCTCAGAGCTCCGATGGAATAACCAAGCTTTAATAGCTGCTTTTTGACAAGGTCTTACAGACCGAATTAAGGACGAATTGATTTCCCAAGAACTCCCTACTTCTTTGGATGACTTAATCTCCTTATGCATTAAGATTGATCTTCGCTTCGTGGTCCCTTTCGTCTCGCTCCTAGTTTCCAGACCCCTGTTCAGCCTCTGGAAGAACCCATGCAGCTTGGAAGAACCCACCTTTCAGCTTAGGAGAGAGAGAGAAGGTTCAGGAACCGGTTGTGTTTGTACTGTGGCGAGGGGAGTCATCTTTTGAGTACCTGTCCTAAGCGTCCGGGAAACGACAGAACCTAACGTTAAATAGGGAGGTTTCGTTAGGCTCTTCTGTTCAAATCCTCTCTTCTTTCCACAACAAAGATTGTCTTATTATTCACTGTGAAGTAGTGGTAGGGTCCAAGGTCCACCCTGTTTCTGCATTATTGGATTCCGGGGCAGCAAGCAATTTTATTTCTTCAATGGCCATCTCTCAATTAGGCATTCCTACCCAGTCCCTAGAGAGGCCCATCTCCCTGACCGCCATTGACGGAGGTACTATTTCTGGAGGACATATTCTATTCAGGACCATACCTTTAACTTTCAGAGTTGGAGCACTTCATGTTGAGACCATTTCTTTTTTAGTAATTCCTAAGGCTATTAACTCCTTGATCCTTGGCCTGCCATGGCTTCATCATCACTCTCCTGGAATAGACTGGCATACCAGTGAGATTCTTTCCTGGAGTCCGGTCTGTCACAGCAATTGTTTGCCTAAGGTAACCCCTGTTGTTTCCAAGATCAGTGCTCAACTGGGCAACCCCCAACTATTGCCAAGTCATTACCAAAGTTTTTCAGATGTCTTCTGTGAACAGGAAGCTACTAAACTTCCACCTCATAGGAGTTGGGACTGTGCTATTAATCTTAAACCTGGTAAACCTATTCCCCGCGGACGCATTTTTCCCTTGTCTGTTCCCGAAACCAATGCAGTATCTGAATACATTCAAGAAAATCTGAAGAGAGGATTCATACGGAAATCATCTCCAGCAGGGGCAGGCCTTTTCTTTGTTAAAAAAAAAAAGGATGGGGGCCTTCGCCCTTGTATTGATTACCGTGCCATCAATTCTATCACAGTGAAAAACAGATATCCACTGCCTTTGATCTCTGAGCTCTTTGATCAAATAAAGGGGGCCTCTATTTTCTCTAAGTTGGACCTAAGAGGTGCATACAACCTAATTAGAATAAAGGAAGGGGATGAATGGAAAACAGCTTTTAATACACGGGATGTACACTTTGAATACATGGTAATGCCCTTTGGGCTGTGTAATGCTCCTGCTGTTTTTCAAAACTTTATGAATGAGATCTTCCAAGATTTACTCTACCAATTTGTAGTTATCTACCTAGATGACATCCTTATATTTTCCCCAGATCTCGCATCTCATCGCAGACATGTAAGAGAAGTATTGAGCAGGCTTCGGAGATATCAATTATTTGCAAACTCGAAAAATGTGTGTTTGGACAAGAGAATCTTCCCTTCCTCGGATATATTATATCCAAGACTGGCCTTCAAATGGACCCATCTAAGCTTAAAGCCATCCTGGATTGGCCACAACCATCAGGCCTTAAAGCTACTCAGTGATTTCTAGGGTTCTCTAATTATTATCGACAGTTTATTAAGGGTTATTCTTCATTAGTAGCTCCCATTACAGCCCTCACTTGTAATTCCGCCAGTCCTAAAATCTGGACTTCTGAAGCAGTGCAAGCCTTTAAGGACCTCAAGACCTTATTTTCCACAGCTCCCATTCTTTTTCAACCAGACTGTCAATGGGCCTTTTTTGTAGTGGTGGACGCATCCTCTGTAGGGGTCGGAGCGGTACTATCCCAGAAAGATTCATGTGGCAAGTATCACCCTTGTGGATTCTTTTCTCGCCGGTTTTTGCCTGCAGAGAAGAATTATGGAATCGGTGATAGTATACACCGATCATAAGAATTTACTTTATCTACGGTCTGCACATTGTCTAAACCCTCAGAATAGTGACCTAAACAAGCACTCCAGGTACATATGAGTAGAGAATTAATACATATTATTTTTATTGGTATGCATTAAAAATGGTACGTATAGATATACCACACAGATAAAAAAGCGAAATATAAAAAAGATTGTAGTGTTGAAAAGTATAGAATTTAAAAATAAGTTGACCCTGTGGTGGAGCCGATAAGAGTTTGTACTATTTCCAAAAGGAAAATCACTGATATACAATCTCTTGTGGGAATGTACAACACAAATTAGTCCATAAGTATCGGAATAGGATGGCAGGAATTGAACATATTCTGCCTAGTGACAGCGTGTCACTTATATAATCCTCAGTATATAGTGTTGTGTATAGTATAAATTACAGATGGCAATATTTGCCTAGTGTATTCCCCACGTATAGAGATTTTATCGGATTACCATATGAATTAACAATTATTTAAAGTTCATAGGATACGAGTCTTATTTAGTGTATCAAGAGGTTTGCCAAGTATCTGTTGGCTAATTCACATTTATGTGCACCTACTTAGGCTAATGAGTAGTAGCTCTAAGAGTAGCTAGGTAACTTATGTTTAATAGGTAATCACTATAGCATCAGTCTCCTCATCAGAACGCTAAGTCGCTGATAGTGTGTTCCCATATAATATTTCATTGGTCTGCTATGTTGGAATAGCGAGTATGATAGCGCTGGTGGAATATTTGTGGAGGGATCTGAGTTGAACATGTTCTGCCTAGTAACAGCATGTCTCAGTATTTGGTGTTGTATATAACATAAGCTGTGAATGGCAGTATTTGCCTAGTATATTCCCCACTTATAGAGACTTTATCAGGTTACCATATAGCTTAAAAGGTATTGAAAATTCATAAGGCACAAGCCCTATTCAATATATCAAGAAGTTACCACGTATTTAGTGGCTAATTATCATATGTATACACATACTGGGGTTAATGAATAGTAGCTCTAAAAGTGATCTAGGTAACTCGTATATAATAGGTAATCTTTATATCATCAGTCTCCTCATCAAAGCGCTAAGTCGCTAGTAATATATTCCCATATAGTGATTCATTAGTCTATTGTACTGGGATAGCGCTAATAGAATGTTTGTAGAGAGATCTGAAAATCAGTTTGTTAGTCTGTATCAGCGGCAGAACGCCGCGGTCGGCTCCACCTACTTCCGGGTCTGACGTCACAGAATATGTTCAATTCCTGCCATCCTATTCCGATACTTATGGACTAATTTGTGTTGTACATTCCCACAAGAGATTGTATATCAGTGATTTTCCTTTTGGAAATAGTACAAACTCTTATCAGCTCCACCACAGGGTCAACTTATTTTTAAATTCTATACTTTTCAACACTACAATCTTTTTTATATTTCGCTTTTTTATCTGTGTGGTATATCTATACGTACCATTTTTAATGCATACCAATAAAAATAATATGTATTAATTCTCTACTCATATGTACCTGGAGTGCTTGTTTAGGTCACTATTCTCATTTTTCCTCCTTTGGATTGTATTGTATCCTTTTGAAATACCCAAGGTTATCAATCTGGTGGCTTTTAAGTTAAAGTTTCCTTCGTCGTTACGTATTCCTAGTGTCTTTCATGTGTCTCTCCTTAAACCTGTAATTAACAATCAATTCTCTACTGAAGAGAGGCCTCCACCTCCTGTGGTCATTCAAGAACAGTTTGAGTTTGAAGTCAAACAAATTCTGGATTCCCGTCGGTCAAGAGGAGTTCTGCAATTTCTAGTGGACTGGAAAGGATACGGGCCCGAAGAACGTTCATGGGTGCCTGCTGCTGATGTCCATGCTCCACGACTTCTACGAGCCTTTCATAAGAAATTCCCCACCAAGCCGGTATAGGTGTCCGGAGTCCGCCTTTTTTGGAGGGGGGTACTGTTACAACTCACCTGTCCTCGCTCCAGCGACCCTCTCTTTCTTCTGGGTCACGGCGGCGCTGTCACATGACAGTCGGGGTGGGGAATTCAAATCTGTAAACTACTAAAGTCCTGCTCTGACGCCTGGACAGCGTCAGAGCAACTTCTATGTACCCTGACTAGGTGCTTCTCGTGTGTCTCCCGTGTACCAGTTCCTTGCAGGCTTTTCAGACATTAACTCCTCGTGTACCAGACCCAGGCTTGCTGACTACGTATTATCTCCACTCCAAGTGTAACAGACCCCAGCTTCCTGACTACACATTATCTCCACTCCAAGTGTACCAGACCCCGGCTTGCTGACTACGCAATATCTCCACTCCAAGTGTAGCAGACCCCGGCTTGCTGACTACGTATTATCTCCACCCCAAGTGTACTGTACCAGACCTCGGCCATCCTGACCCTACCTTCCAGTTCCAGTGTTATCGTGGGCTATCTCCTAATCCTTACCTCTAGAGGCAGACCAGTGGACCGCAACCTGCGATCCTCCGCAGCAAAGCCCATTCCACCTTGCGGCGGTTCTTGGTGAACACCAGGGGGTTCGTTAGACTCCGCACCACCGACCGGCCAGCGCTAATCTAGGGTAAGGCAAGTACTCCATATTTCATTACTTACATTGCTACATAATTGTTACACTAGGATAGTTTTAATCTCGTATTCGACTTGATCCCGATCCACAATAGGAGGAGGAGTTCTAGATGAGGTGGAGAATCTGTTGGTTACCATCGGTTTTAACAAGGAGACATGAAAAACATTAGGTATGCGTAAAGAGGGAGGCAGACTCAATCTAAAGGCTACGGGATTAATAATCTCAGAAATAGCGAATGGGCCAATGAATTTGAGAGCAAATTTTTTACTGGGAACCTTTAAACGAATGTTTTGGGTGGATAGCCATACCCTGTCACCGACTGAAAAACTTGGGGTCACTCTCCTCCTTTTATCATAGAATTTTTTGGAAGGAGTGGTTGCTTTCTTTAAATTTATCTTGGTCTGTTCCCAAATAGCGGAGAAGTTACGAAACAGAGAGTCCACCGCCGGAACTTCAGAAGAAGTGATTTGCGAGAAGGTGAGTAGTCTAGGATGGCAGCCATAAAGAACAAAAAAGGGGGAGTTAGAGATGGCCTCATGGAAATGATTGTTATGGGCGAACTCGGTCCCAAGGGAGAAGGTCCACCCAGTTTTCTTGGTTACTTGAGATAAATATTCTTAGAAACTTCTCTAATTCCTGGTTAGTTCTCTCTGTAGCCCCATTGGACTGAGGATGATATGCGGAAGAAAAGTCAAGCTTAATTCCGGACTTCCTGCAAAAAGACCTCCAAAATTTTGATATGAATTGTGATCCCTGATCGGAAACAATATGTAGAGGACAGCCATGGAGGCGAAATATTTCTTTAAGAAAAATATCGGCTAAGGAGGAGGAAGAAGGAAGGCCTTTAAGAGCAATAAAGTGGGCTGTTTTAGAGAAGCGATCCGTGACCACTAGCACCACCGTACAGGATTTGGAAGGAGGAAGGTCTGTGATAAAGTCCATTGAGATCTGTGACCACGGGTAATTAGGAATGGGTAATGGGAGCAAACATCCATAAGGCTTTTTCCTAGAGGTCTTGTGTTGAGCACATTTGGAACAAGCAGAAAAACATCTCTTCACATCGTCCAGTAAAGAAGGTCAACAGTAACTTCGGGACAACAAGTCCCAGGTCTTGCGGATGCCGGCATGCCCAGAGAAGAGAGAGTGATGAGCCCAGCTAAGGAGTTGAGTGCGTAGACGTGGCAAGATGAATGTTTTGCCCAGAGGGCAACCCTTGTTCAGGTGTGTAGTTGCCAATACTTGGCAGGGGTCTACAATGAATTTATTGTCTTCCAAAGGTGTTCCATGTCGGCTGGATCAAAAGAGCGAGATAAGGCGTCTGCCTTTGTATTCTTGGATCCAGAGTGAAAGGTGATGTTGAAATCAAAGGGTGAGAAGAATAAGGACCACCTTGCTTGCCGAGGGTTTAGACATCGGGCAGTACGTAAGTAAAGCAAATTCTTGTGGTCGGTATATATGGTGATTGGAAATTGCGCCCCTTCTAGTAGATGTCTCCATTCGGAGAGAGCCAGCTTGATGGCCAGGAGCTCTTTGTCGCCAATCCCATAATTCCTCTCAGCAGGTAACAAGCAACAGGAAAAGAATCCGCATGGATGAAGTTTACCAGAAGGGCTTCGCTGTGACAGTACGGCTCCAGTACCAACGGAAGAGGCATCTACCTCCAGGACAAACGGACGTGAACAATCCGGCTGTTGAAGAATGGGTGCAGATGAGAAGACAGACTTTAATAATATAAAGGCTTGGATAGCCTCAGTGGACCATATACTAGCAGCAGCAGATTTACGGGTCAATGCCGTGATGGGAGCCACAAGAGAAGAATAACCTTTGATAAATTGACGATAATAATTGGAGAATCCTAGGAAGTGTTGGGTGGCCTTAAGACCAGAAAGTTGGGGCCAATCAAGTATGGCTTTCAATTTGATGGGGTCCATCTGCAGACCGGTACCAGAAATAATATATCCCAGGAAAGGAATTTGTTTCTGCTCGAAGGTGCATTTTTCTAATTTGCAAAACAGATGATTTTCCCGGATATGAGAGAGGACTTCCAGTACATGACTGCGATGAGATACTAGATCTTGAGAAAAGATGAGGATGTCGTCCAAGTAGATGACTACGGATTGATACAAGAGGTCTTGAAAAAGCTCATTCATAAAGCCCTGAAAGATGGCCGGGGCATTGCATAACCCAAAGGGCATGACCAGGTACTCAAAGTGGCCGTCTTGGGTGTTGAACGCCGTTTTCCATTCACCCCCCTCCTTAATGCATATGAGGTTATATGCTCCTCTGAGATAAAGTTTAGAGAAGATGGTGGCACCCTTAATCTGGTCAAGCAATTCGGAAATCAGTGGCAGAGGATACCGATTTTTAACGGTAATGGCATTCAGGCCTCTGTAATCTATGCAAGGGCGGAGGCCCCCATCTTTCTTTTTTACGAAGAAGAAGCCAGCCCCAGCTGGGGAGGCAGACTTGCGGATGAAGCCCCTTTTTAGATTTTCTTGGACGTACTCCTCCATAGCCGTAGACTCCGGGAGGGAAAGGGGGTAAACACGGCCCCTGGGAATGGGTTTACCAGGTATCAGATCAATGCCACAATCCCAGATTCTGTGAGGAGGAAGTCTAGTGGCCTGTTGTTGACAAAAAACATCAGAGAAGGTTTGGTATGGTTCAGGCAAAAGAGTCACAGGAAATTCTTGGGAACGTCTGGGACTATTCGGAGGAACCACTTTCTGAAGGCAGTGAGAGAAGCAAGACTGTCCCCAGGACAATATGTGACCTGATTTCCAGTCTAAGGTGGGGGAATGGAGACAAAGCCATGGAAGTCCTAGGATGACTGGGTTGGTAGATTTCTGAATTACTAGAAAAGAAATCTTCTCCCGATTGAAGCGCTCCTATCTGAAGAAAGAGGGGAATGGTGCGTACCAGAATGGACCCCTCAGGAATTCTTCCCCCATCAATGGCCAGCAAAGAGATGGGTTGTTCCAAAGCTTGTGTGGGAATAACGAATTGTTTAACTACTGCGGCAGAGATGAAATTTCCTGCGGCTCCGGAATCAAGAAGTGCCGTCTGCGGGAAAGTCTTTAGTCCTAACTGAAGGGAAATGGGAATAGACAGGCAATCATTACTACCAGGAACTGACTGACACTGAGAGAAGAGGCCCAGCGAAACAACTCCTGAACTCTTTAGGCCCTGTCGTTTCCCGGGCGTTTGGAACAAGAACTCAGAAGATGGCCGCTCTCCCCACAATAGAAAGACAACTTGTTCCGAAATCTCCTCTCCCTTTCTTCGGCTGACAGGCGGGTCCTCCCCAGTTGCATGGGCTCTTCGGGAGGAAGAACAGGGGTTTGGAAGTTGGGGGCCAAGCGAATCATACTACGCCAAGATTGTTCCTTCTCGGAATTACGTTCCTTAAAACGCAAATCAACCTTGACACAGAGAGAGATAATATCATCCAAAGACGTAGGGAGTTCCTGAGATACCAGCTCGTCTTTGATCCGGTCTGAAAGGCCCTGCCATAACGTAGCTACTAGGGCCTCATCGTTCCAGCGAAGTTCAGAGGCCATAGTTCTGAAGTGAACCGCATACTGTCCCACAGACTGGTTTCCCTGGCGGAGACGTAATAAGCCGGAAGTGGCATTGGACACCCTTCCTGGCTCATCAAATATTTTCTTGAAAGTGGACAAAAAGACGTTAAAGTTATATAGAATGGGTTCATCCCTCTCCGATAAAGGGGAAGCCCATGCTAAGGCTTGACCGGACAATAAAGAAATCACTTTTTTTCGGAAGGGAAGTTCCCTAGTAATAGCTCGAATTGTATGGAGCATTGATTTAAAAATCCTCTGCAATATTTGGGGTCCCCATCGAATTTGGGTGGGTTAGGTATCCGTAACTGCGAGGAAGAAGCTGCTGCTACGGCCTGAGGATAAGGGGCCACTGCCGGCCCAGGTGGTCCACCAGCCTCTAGGGTGTTCTGGACAACATCCAACCAGGTAGATAGACTATTGAGGAATTTTAAAAGTTGATCTTGGTTAGCCTCTTGCTTATCCATCCTTCCCACTAAATGCTCCAACAGATCTTTAGCTGCGGCATCCATGGTCAGAGCAAACTGTAACAGATTCTGGATACTTCTACTTGCGGAGTCAGACAAGCCAGTTCAGTACACAGGAATGGAGTCAGGCAGAATCAGGAGGCAACTCAGAGTCAACAAGCCAGGTTCGGTACACGGGTCACAAGAACAGAGGAATGGTCAGCAAGCCGGGTCAGTACACAGGGATAGGGGAGCCAGAGTAGTCAAACAGGCAGAGATCAGCACACTGGAAGACACAGCAATCCACGAAGCACAGGAGCCAGGAACAGGTAAGTGTTGCTCTGACACTCAGCGAGTGTCAGAGTGAGGTTTTTATCCTGACAGGGATTCAAAATCCCCGCCTCTAGGTTGTGGTCATGTGACCGCCTCCGGGTGCGGTCACGTGGTATTGGATGCGGAAGTGCGGCTTCCGGAGCGGCGGAGGTAAGTCCATTACACCATTACAGATTGAAATCTTCGATATACAGCGTGAGGAATTGTCACTCACCGGACCGTGAGTGCCTCTTCCCGGACATTTAGGAACCGTGGTCGTCCTCCATCCTGAGGGTCTGCGCATGCGCAGCCCTTTCCTATACTTCAGTGTATGTCCCTTTAACTTAATTGGCAGATCAGGCAACACTCCCTATATTAAGCACCTGTGGTCAACACCACGTGGCCTGATCTTGGAGTCTCATTCCCCATGAGCCTCTGAAGGTGTTCCTGTGTTTCCTCGTGTATTCAGCGCTGCTGATTCCTGTGGTTTCCAAACCACTTCTACCTCTGTGGTTTCCTAACCACTCCTACTACTGTGGTTCCCATACCACTTCTACCATCAACTGTATCATCGTGACTGTTTGCTGATTCCTATCCGCTGCCTCCGTGCACTACAGTCTCCTATACCACTTCAACGCTATTATGTTCCATAGTGACTGTTTGCTGATTCCTATCCGCTGCCTCCGTGCACTACAGTCTCCTATACCACTTCAACGCTATTATGTTCCATAGTGACTGTTTGCTGATTCCTATCCGCTGCCTCCGTGCACTACAGTCTCCTATACCACTTCAACGCTATTATATTCCATTGTGACTGTTTGCTGATTCCTATCCGCTGCCTCCGTGCATTACAGCCTTCTCTCCTTATCCACTCACCTGTTCATCATCAAGTCTGTGAGCTGATTCCTAGCCGCTGCCTCCGTGCACTGCAGTCTCCAGCTTGCAACTCGTCTGTGTTCATCATCGTGACTGTGAGCTGATTCCTATCCGCTGCCTCCGTGCACTACAGCCTCCAGCTGGCAACTCGCCTGTGTTCATCATCGTGACTGTGAGCTGATTCCTATCCGATGCCTCCGTGCACTACAGCCTCCAGCTGGCAACTCGCCTGTGTTCATCATCGTGACTGTGAGCTGATTCCTATCCGCTGCCTCCGTGCACTACAGCCTCCAGCTGGCAACTCGCCTGTGTTCATCATCGTGACCGTGAGCTGATTCCTATCCGCTGCCTCCGTGCACTACAGCCTCCAGCTGGCAACTCGCCTGTGTTCATCATCGTGACTGCAAGCTGATTCCTATCCGCTGCTCCTGTGCACCTCAGCCTCATCTCATCTCTCCCGTGGGTCCGCAGAGTCTTGCTGCCAGTCCTATCGTCCATCCACTGCTGATCCGCTCTCCACGCCTTCCTGGTTCCCCTGGTCGCTACCCTCCTGTCAGCATTGGATTCGTGTCCCTGTTGGTCTACTTACCTGTGCGCTGCACCTACTAGACTCCTGCTTCTTACATCCAGGGACTTCTCATCCTGTCGGCCTCCTGCCGCCCAGGTATCACTGCACTTCTGTCTGACTGCCTTCTGAACCACGGTATGCATACTTCTCATTGACTGTGCTGGTGTATTGCATATCTTGCTGGACTGTGTTGGTTCTCCTCTGGAGTCTGCAATCCGCTGAGTCTTTTGCCATCATTGACTGTGTTACCTTGTGCTGGACTACTTCAGAGACTTCCTACATTTGCAGACCTGTTCAGTCATTTATATATATTGTGCATATTACTGTGGATCGTGTTTAATGTGCCCGTGTACATCCTGTGTTGCAGTCTCTCCCCGTACACCTCCTCACATATATTTTCAGTGGTACAACTTGCTGAAGGCAGACCACTGATTCCTGTTCCAGTATCACCTGTTCCATTCCTCTCACATAGCAGTGGTACAACTTGCTACCGCAGACCACTGACTTCCCGGATACCTCCACTTGGATTCCATTCCTTCACTCAGACAGCGGTACCACTTGCTATCCGCAGACCGCTGACTCTCATCACCTCCTCGTTTCTGTTGGACATTCCTCCTCACTATAGCAGTGGTACAACTTGCTAACGCAGACCACTGACTACCTCCACTTGCCCTTGTCCATACAGTTCCTCGTGTATTATCACCTCCATATTACCAGTGCTGCTAGTCATAGACTTTCCTGAGCATCTCATCATCTACTATTGCCTGTTCCGTGATCACCCTGCTACCAGAGTACACTATTACCATCTACATTGCTCTGGTAAGCTTACCACCTGGTGATCCCTGGGTAAAGACTCCTAGTGCCCGTGACAGTAAGATCAGGCCATGACAGACCCAGATACGGAACCTACCGCCAAAGAGATGCTGCAGCATCTGGTCAGCCGTGTGGAGCAACAGGATGCCCGCCAACAGCTGTTACTTCAGTGTTATCAGTCATTAACCTCCCAAGGAACATCTGGACAGACTGTGACAGCTACTCCTGAGGCTTCTGTGCTTTCCTCCGTTTCCCCAGTGCCATCCCAGGTGTCTACAGCTTCCACGCTTCACCTGCCTACTCCGTCAAAGTACGATGGAGACCCCAAAACTTGTAGGGGTTTCCTTAACCAATGTTCAGTCCATTTTGAGCTCCAACCTCAAAATTTTTCTACCCATCGTTCCAGAGTGGCCTATCTTATCTCTTTGTTTTCAGGACAAGCCCTGGCTTGGGCCTCCCCTCTGTGGGAGAGAAATGACCCTATATTGCAAGATAGTGCCAAATTCATTTCTACATTTCGAAGTGTGTTCGATGAACCAGGTCGTGTGACCTCCGCTGCTTCCAGCATCCTCCGCCTACGACAAGGACCTCATACAGTAGGCCAGTACGTCATTCAATTTAGGATCTTAGCCTCTGAACTTCAGTGGAACACTGAAGCCCTAGTAGCCGCCTTCTGGCAGGGGCTCTCCGATAAAATTAAAGATGCACTGACTACTCAAGAGCTTCCTTCGTCACTTGAAGATTTGATCTCTCTTTGCCATCGTGTTGATATGAGATTTCGTGAAAGGGAGGCTGAGAGAACAACTTCTGCTAAAGCACCTCTTCGTTCTAACCCTCAATTTCGTCCAGTTTCACCCTCTGTGATTCCCATGGAGATAGGACGTTCCAAATTATCTTCCGAGGAGAGAAAACGAAGAGTAAAGAATAGACTCTGTATCTATTGTGCTGATTCCACTCATATTCTCAGCTCCTGCCCTAAGAGATCGGGAAATGCCAGGCCCTAACTAGTTCTGGAGAGGTGAAGTTAGGGTCCCTGGAGTCCTCTCCATCTTCCTTGAAATCTAAAGTCTGCGCTTTTGATGTTACGATTTCCTCTGCTACCAAAACCTTTGAGTCACAGGCATTAATTGATTCCGGAGCAGCAGGAAATTTTATTTCCAAATCATTAGTAAATCAATGGTCTCTACCAGTGATTACCTTAAAAACACCCATTACTGTGACGGCTATAGATGGATCACGTCTCATCAACGGTCTCATCACTCAGAGTACGTCTCCAGTAACACTTCAGATTGGTGCCCTGCATCATGAAGTAATATCGTTTTTAATCCTTCCTGTTACGACAAGTCCGATTGTCTTAGGCCTTCCATGGCTTCAGTGTCACTCTCCCCAGATTGACTGGCGCACCCCTCACGTCACGTCTTGGGGGCCTGAATGTCATCATCGTTGCCTTTCCCAAATTATTCCTCTCAAAGTACAGCAATCTTCCATCTCATCTACCTCACCGGGACTCCCTCCTCAATATGCTTCATTTACCGATGTGTTTGATAAAGCTCAGTCTGAACGCCTTCCTCCTCATCGTTCTTGGGATTGTCCGATCGACCTTCTACCTGGCAAGACTCCCCCCAGGGGCCGGGTCTATCCACTCTCGTTACCTGAGACTCAAGCTACATCTGAGTATATACAGGAGAACCTCCAGCGTGGGTTTATTCGACCTTCCACCTCTCCCGCTGGAGCTGGGTTCTTCTTCGTCAAAAAGAAGGATGGATCATTACGCCCTTGCATAGATTTTCGTGGACTCAACGCCATTACTATCAAGAATCGGTACCCCATTCCGCTGATCACTGAGCTATTCGATCGCATCAAGGGAGCCCGTATTTTCACTAAGTTGGATCTTCGTGGTGCCTACAATTTAATCAGAATCCGTTCCGGTGACGAATGGAAGACAGCGTTTAACACCAGAGACGGGCATTACGAATATCTGGTAATGCCTTTCGGGCTGTGTAATGCCCCCGCTGTTTTTCAAGGCTTCATCAATGAGATCTTTCGGGACTTATTATATGTATGTGTCGTCGTCTACCTGGACGACATATTGATCTTTTCCCAGGACCTGCCTTCTCACCACCAACATGTGGCAGAAGTCCTCTCCAGGCTACGAAAAAATTCATTGTTCTGTAAGTTAGAAAAATGTTCATTCGAATTGCCCCAGATTCCATTCTTGGGGTATATAGTTTCCGGAGTTGGCCTGAAGATGGATCCAGACAAGGTGAATGCTGTACTACATTGGCCCCAGCCAACTACTCTTCGTGCTATTCAGCGTTTTTTAGGTTTTGCCAATTACTATAGACTCTTCATTCAAGACTTTTCTTCCATTGCATCTCCTATTGTGGCCCTGACTCGAAAAGGGGCTAATCCTAAGCAATGGTCGCCTGAGGCTTTTCAAGCCTTTCAAACACTCAAAGAGTCCTTCTCTTCGGCTCCAATCCTTCGACAGCCTGATGTGACACTCCCCTTCTTTCTAGAAGTAGATGCCTCTAATGTGGGCTTGGGAGCTATTCTCTCCCAACGCTCTGAACAGCAAAAATTCCATCCTTGTGCCTTCTATTCTCGGGGTCTTCTGCCCGCAGAGAAGAATTATACTATCGGGGACAAGGAGTTACTGGCTATCAAAGCTGCATTAGAGGAGTGGAGATACCTATTGGAAGGAGCTCGCCATCGAGTGACGATCTTCACGGATCATAAGAACTTGTCATATCTTCAGTCTGCCCAATGCTTGAACCCTCGCCAAGCAAGATGGTCTCTTTTCTTTTCCCGTTTCGAATTAATAATAACCTTCAAACCAGCTGCCAAGAACAAAAAAGCTGACGCTTTATCTAGAGCTTTTGTGACGTCCTCTGATATAGAAGAGGTTTCCAACCATACCATTCTAGACCCCAAATGTATCTCACTGGCTGCTTCATCCACCAAAACGCTACCATTTGGGAAGACTCTCGTGCCTCCTACTCTAAGGAGGAAAATCCTTTCGTGGTTCCATGCCTCTCGTTTTTCTGGACACGCCGGTGAACATAAGACCTTTGAGATGCTCTCTCGAAGTTACTGGTGGCCTTCAATGAGGAGAGACGTCAAAGAGTTCATTGCTTCCTGTGAATTATGTTCCCAATTCAAATCTTCCCGCAGAACTCCAGCAGGGTTGCTGCGACCACTACCCATTCCGTCCAAGCCGTGGACCCATATTAGTATGGATTTCGTTACTGACTTACCACCTAGTAAGAATCATAACACTATTTGGGTGGTGGTGGACAGATTTTCGAAGATGGCTCATTTCGTCCCTCTGTCTGGTTTGCCTTCCTCGTCTATCCTGGCCGAACATTTCATTAAAGAGATCTTCCGCATCCATGGATGTCCGTCTGAGATTGTGTCAGATAGAGGAGTACAATTCGTTTCCAGATTCTGGCGAGCCCTTTGTAAAACCTTGGGCATACGATTAGCACTCTCATCTTCTTACCATCCGCAATCCAACGGACAGACTGAGCGTGTCAATCAAGATCTTGAGACTTTTATAAGGATGTTCTCTTCAGCCAATCAAGACAACTGGGTAGAGTTGCTTCCTTGGGCCGAATTCGCCCATAACAACATGTACCATGAGTCATCATCCAAAACTCCATTTTTTGTGGTCTACGGTCACCATCCGTCTTTTCCGGAATTTCCTGCCCTCCCGCCCACCCAAGTTCCAGCGGTGGAGACGGCCTGTCAGACCTTTAAAAATATCTGGTCTCAGGTCAAAACCTGTTTGAAGAAAACATCTATCAAATATAAATCTTTCGCAGATAAGAAGAGGCGGGCTATTCCACCACTAAAAATTGGAGATCGTGTCTGGTTATCTACTAAAAACATTCGTTTGAAGGTCCCATCTATGAAATTCGCCCCTCGTTTTATTGGTCCATATAGGATCATTCAAGTAATCAATCCTGTATGTGTGAAACTTCTTCTTCCTAAGAGTCTTCGGATTTCTAATGCCTTCCATGTGTCCTTACTCAAGCCTCTTATTATCAACCATTTTTCAAAACCTCCCTCAGCTCCGCAGCCAGTTCAAGTTCATCAGGAGGAGGATTTTGAAATTACTGAGGTATTAGACGCAAAAATTTTGCGAGGAGTACTCCGTTTCCTCGTTCATTGGAAGGGCTTTGGTCCTGAGGAGCGCTCTTGGATCAAAGCTGAAGATCTTAATGCTCCTGCCCTTTTGAAGAAGTTTTATTTCAAAAATCCGGACAAGCCCGGTTCCAGGCGTTCTGTGCCCACCTTTAAAAGGGGGGGTACTGTCACTCACCGGACCGTGAGTGCCTCTTCCCGGACATTTAGGAACCGTGGTCGTCCTCCATCCTGAGGGTCTGCGCATGCGCAGCCCTTTCCTATACTTCAGTGTATGTCCCTTTAACTTAATTGGCAGATCAGGCAACACTCCCTATTTTAAGCACCTGTGGTCAACACCACGTGGCCTGATCTTGGAGTCTCATTCCCCATGAGCCTCTGAAGGTGTTCCTGTGTTTCCTCGTGTATTCAGCGCTGCTGATTCCTGTGGTTTCCAAACCACTTCTACCTCTGTGGTTTCCTAACCACTCCTACTACTGTGGTTCCCATACCACTTCTACCATCAACTGTATCATCGTGACTGTTTGCTGATTCCTATCCGCTGCCTCCGTGCACTACAGTCTCCTATACCACTTCAACGCTATTATGTTCCATAGTGACTGTTTGCTGATTCCTATCCGCTGCCTCCGTGCACTACAGTCTCCTATACCACTTCAACGCTATTATATTCCATTGTGACTGTTTGCTGATTCCTATCCGCTGCCTCCGTGCATTACAGCCTTCTCTCCTTATCCACTCACCTGTTCATCATCAAGTCTGTGAGCTGATTCCTAGCCGCTGCCTCCGTGCACTGCAGTCTCCAGCTTGCAACTCGTCTGTGTTCATCATCGTGACTGTGAGCTGATTCCTATCCGCTGCCTCCGTGCACTACAGCCTCCAGCTGGCAACTCGCCTGTGTTCATCATCGTGACTGTGAGCTGATTCCTATCCGCTGCCTCCGTGCACTACAGCCTCCAGCTGGCAACTCGCCTGTGTTAATCATCGTGACCGTGAGCTGATTCCTATCCGCTGCCTCCGTGCACTACAGCCTCCAGCTGGCAACTCGCCTGTGTTCATCATCGTGACTGCAAGCTGATTCCTATCCGCTGCTCCTGTGCACCTCAGCCTCATCTCATCTCTCCCGTGGGTCCGCAGAGTCTTGCTGCCGCTGCCAGTCCTATCGTCCATCCACTGCTGATCCGCTCTCCACGCCTTCCTGGTTCCCCTGGTCGCTACCCTCCTGTCAGCATTGGATTCGTGTCCCTGTTGGTCTACTTACCTGTGCGCTGCACCTACTAGACTCCTGCTTCTTACATCCAGGGACTTCTCATCCTGTCGGCCTCCTGCCGCCCAGGTATCACTGCACTTCTGTCTGACTGCCTTCTGAACCACGGTATGCATACTTCTCATTGACTGTGCTGGTGTATTGCATATCTTGCTGGACTGTGTTGGTTCTCCTCTGGAGTCTGCAATCCGCTGAGTCTTTTGCCATCATTGACTGTGTTACCTTGTGCTGGACTACTTCAGAGACTTCCTACATTTGCAGACCTGTTCAGTCATTTATATATATTGTGCATATTACTGTGGATCGTGTTTAATGTGCCCGTGTACATCCTGTGTTGCAGTCTCTCCCCGTACACCTCCTCACATATATTTTCAGTGGTACAACTTGCTGAAGGCAGACCACTGATTCCTGTTCCAGTATCACCTGTTCCATTCCTCTCACATAGCAGTGGTACAACTTGCTACCGCAGACCACTGACTTCCCGGATACCTCCACTTGGATTCCATTTCCTTCACTCAGACAGCGGTACCACTTGCTATCCGCAGACCGCTGACTCTCATCACCTCCTCGTTTCTGTTGGACATTCCTCCTCACTATAGCAGTGGTACAACTTGCTAACGCAGACCACTGACTACCTCCACTTGCCCTTGTCCATACAGTTCCTCGTGTATTATCACCTCCATATTACCAGTGCTGCTAGTCATAGACTTTCCTGAGCATCTCATCATCTACTATTGCCTGTTCCGTGATCACCCTGCTACCAGAGTACACTATTACCATCTACATTGCTCTGGTAAGCTTACCACCTGGTGATCCCTGGGTAAAGACTCCTAGTGCCCGTGACAGGAATATTGTCATATTTTTCCTGAGCAAATCCGGACTGTGGTAAAATGACTATCACAGTCAATGTCACATAACATGTATGAATAACTGTAATGGAGGATAGGCAATCCGCACCAATGACATGAGAAGCGCTTTCTTACCAGACCTCTGGACGGTGTATCAGCGTTCAGTTCGTGCTTCTCCGCTCCGTCCGTGCCTATGTCATAACAGTGTTGCCAGAAATAATTACCTCCGGATACATTTGACCTGATTGAAGGTTCCTAAGTCTTCACATGTTGGAGAAATAGATTTTAGAGTGCTTCAGGGTACAAATGACGATTCTTTGAAAGATGACAGAATCCCATGTAATTTTGGTTATTTAAATCATGCAAGAATAACCTGAGAGTTTAGGGTAGATTCCTTTGATGATTATATAATCGGGAAAAAATCTCACGCTGTGAGTATAATTTCAGACAATATAGGCTCTTAGAACAGCGATAGATATCCAATCTCGTAGCAACCTAGATTCTTCTTACGTGTTTCATTGCCAACAGACAACTTCTTCAGGTCCATAATGTTCTCTACTATCTTAACTTACAAAAATGATAGGACACCAAAAAAATGTACCTATTGCATTAACCTTGTTAGGACATTATCTACACTCTCTAATAATGGTATGTGCTATTATTATTCACAAGATAATAATTTATAATCTCAAATTGTATGTCCTGCATTAGTATGCCAAGCTCTTTCCACTTTTTCCTGCCACAGGTAGCTAGCAATCCTATGTGAAGGCAGTACTATTCGATAGAATGCTTGTATACAGCTTTATTGTACATTGTCTTGTTCATGGTGGTAAGTATTGAGGAAGGGCTCTATTTCTTATATTATGGAAGTAGAACACAGAGGGCCTGATTTATTAAGAAAAGTAAAGCAAAAAACATTTGTAACTTTGAACCTAGGCAAAACCATGTTGTATTGGAGGGGGAGGTAAATTTAAAATGTGAGGACAGATTTATAATTGAGGTAGAGCATGTCCTAGATTAACTTTTAATGTTAGTGTAAAAATAAATCTATCAAGTATTTGCCTCCTTCATGAAAAACAGCCAGTATTTAACTTATGTGTAAAATAATAAACTGTTCAAAGTTACTAATTTTTAGCTTTAGTTTCCTTAATGAATCAGATCCAGTGTAGTGTCCAAAAGCAAAGAACCCTTTTAAGTTCCTGCATTTAACTAGTTTTAAACTACTTTAACTAGTTTTTAATTTAACTTATTTTAAAGCGTGCAGAGTTTGAAAAAACTATAACCAATCACAGAATTAAAATATTAAGCAGGAAATTGGAACCTGTTTGTTTGTCATTTCTTGTCACCCAGTCAATTTGAATCAGATTGTCATCAGGCCTTGTGGTGCTTTTCTGGCCATGCATAGTGTAATTTAACGCCAGTTGCCTGACAGCAGCTGCAATATTACATCATGTATAGACAGCATAACACTCAAAGTGCCATAAACCAGCCAATGTTAGCAAATTTGAAGTGAGAGAGGCTAGATCTGTATGCCGCTAAACTGAGTATCTACACATACATAATTATTATTATTATCATTTATTTATAAAGTGCAGATATTTTGTTCTTACAGGGGATCATAGCCCAAAGAAATTACATATAATGATGGGGAAACAGAAGGTACAGATGGTGTTACACAAATGAGCTTACAATCTAAGTGGCGTAAGGAAAAGTTGATGCATAATGTAGTAAGATAACTTGAACTGTTAGTCAGGAAAGAGCTTGTGGCTATTATAAGGAATCATCACTATCAGCTACCAATAATAAAGCAGAACTAGTCATTTTAGAAATCTTAAAACAATCAGCTACTGGCAACCATAACTATTTTTTACCATTTATCTTAACTTGACCTTCTCTCTGGATCTAGAGAAGGTTGTCACTTTGTGCTGGATGGGTTATCTGCTAGCTTAAAGTATCTGTATGTAGCCTGGTGCTTTTCTTTGGCATCATGTTCGCTGCTGGAAAGAGTTAGGACATGTTCGGTGGCAGCTGTATGACAGCAGTGTCAGCTGAAGTCACTGGGTCCAGCAACTGAATTGAGATAGGATTCAATTGATCTTCTAAACACAGTCCTTAGTGTCATGATACTCCTAATTAATATATAATTTCCCACTACATATTTTTAACTGTTTTATATTAGTGAGAAGCTGATTATGTAGGATGAATAAATAAACCCCTAGGCGCAAGATAACAATGAGTGTGAACAAAATATATAGGTAAGCGAAATGTATTGCTCATATATGAGCAAAAGGAAAGTCCCTAAACATCAAAACCTTTCTCGGATGTAAGTATGGCGGGGTAATAGTATACACTGAATATAAAGGTGTTGACAAAACTTCAAAGTAGGCAATATTTATTGCTCATAAACAATGGTTAGTGCTTAAAAAAAGTTTGGCATCAATAAAACTTCTCAGGACTTACCCTAAACGAGGGAGGATGATAGCTCTCTCTGAAGTCTCTACTGTGTCCAGCAGCGTAGTGGTGAACTGCCGTGTAAGTCGTCAAGGAAACCTAAATAGTAAATGGCAAACTCCTTCGTAATGTTCAGTAGACAGAACTTACAATGATAAACAAGATAGGAAATGAAAGTAGGCGTATAACCAACGTGTTTCGCCGATCGGCTTCCTCAGGGATAGCTGGGTCTGTGACAATAATAGAGAGTTTATAAAGGCGCCCTTTTCAATACTCCTCTGTTATTGGTGGATTCGCCCAAGCTTTGTATTGGTTCCAGCTGTAGTAAACTGTCCCAAACAGCCAATCATGATGTTGATCTTCATATTTTGAGGTGAAGCTTGTAGGGCCTTATCCATACAAACAATGGATGATGGACAATCAGGCTGGACCAATAAATAACCCATATAATGCAAAAAAAGACAGGCAGGTCATACCAAACAAGAATATGGTGTAAATTAGAGATGCTCGCTGACCCCCGTGTTTTGGTTTTGGATCTGGATTACCTTCGTGTTTTGGTTTTGGTTTTACCAAAACCGCCCTTGCGTGTTTTGGTTTTGGTTTTGTTTTCCTATTTTTTACAAAATTCCATTTTTTGGGCTAAAATAACATAATTTAGGTATTATTGTGTACCTACATTATTATTAACCTCACTAATACTAATTTCCAGTCATTTCCATTCAATTTTGACCATATCACAGGTCACAATATGCTTTTCATACATTTTCAGCCAGATAGTGCAGCGACCTGTCTGGATGGTAAGCGGCAGAGCAAAGGCTCAACACACCGCAGTTCCTACCACATCTAGGAAACATTGCAACGAGCGCTTCACGTGTTTCTTGGATAAGTGAGGTAATTCTACAGGCAATACATGGCAACGATCGATCGCTCCACCTGTTTTTTGGATAAGTGAGGTAATTCTACAGCTAATATATGGCAACGAGTGCTCCACCTGTTTCTTGGATAAGTGAGGTAATTCTACAGCTAATAAATGTCAACGAGCGCTGACCCCCCTGGGATGTGTGCTTTTGTCAGGCACACACCAATCCAGGGTGCCAGACAATGCACTAAAAAGAGCTATTGAAATTCATAGCAAAAAGGCAATTGGGTGTCTAACTGTATATTACACCCTACACTTATAGTGAAATAGAAAATAAAGCAGCCTGCAAAGACTGTACGAAAAATAGAAATGCCCAAAGCAGCTTTTGTGTTTGGGTGTATATTATTGCCATACACTAATAGTGAAATAGAAAAAAGCAGCCTGCAAAGACTGTATGATAAATAGAAATGCCCAAAGCAGCTTTTGTGTTTGGGTGTATATTATTGCCATACACTAATAGTGAAATTGAAAAAAAGCAGCCTGCAAAGACTGTACGATAATTAGAAATGCCCAAAGCAGCTTTTCTGTTTGGGGCTAGATTACACCCTACACTTATAGTGAAAGTTTCAAAAAGATGTTGTTGTCATCATCTTCAGCATCATCCTCGCCCTCATCAGTGTGTACATCATCATCACAGACTATTATCGTATTTCCCCATGTATAAGACGCACCCATGTATAAGACGCACCTTAATTTTGGGGCCCAAAATTTGAAAAAAGATGTATTACACAAAGTTATTGAACTCAAGCTATTCCTGAGAGTTGCT
Source organism: Mixophyes fleayi (assembly GCF_038048845.1). Classification (NCBI taxonomy): domain Eukaryota; kingdom Metazoa; phylum Chordata; class Amphibia; order Anura; family Limnodynastidae; genus Mixophyes; species Mixophyes fleayi. The sequence goes on from NC_134403.1 coordinate 235,026,649, forward strand.
GTTTTTTGTAAGCTGACCTTCACAAACTCATTAGCCTCTTGTGTAGGCAGTGCAAAGCTCTCCCTCGTTGAACACACCAAGCGGGAGGCGCCTGAGGGACCTTTGTTCTTTTAGAATACCGAAGCTAGGAAACAAAAAAGAAGTTTGTTCACAGAGTGAGCTGATCGATTCTGTCGGTACAAGTACCGACGTGGGTGAACGCTCATACTTGTCTTGGACGAATTGCAGGCAGCAGAGCGGACACCACCGTGTAGGACTTTCGCTTCCTGTGAGGTGGCAGTGGCAGGGCGGTGACTCCTCTCTCTTTTCCTCACACTGAGATCAGCGTTCAGGCCCCGTGATCGACACATCACGGAGACCTGAAAAGGTGCGGGGAAAGGAAACGATTAGATTGATTAGTATTTATAGGGTGTATTGGGTACTCTTCGGTACCGGATCCGCGTCGCCGCAGGCGGAGATCATTGTCCCATTATTCCACTGTGGGTGGGGGTAGTAAGTGGTGCCAGTCCAACAGGGCTCTTCTTATTCTTCATTCTGGAGGGAGGTAAATAGCGCTGGCACTGTATAATACGCACCCACTTTTTAGACCCAAAATTTTTGGGAAAAAGGTGCGTCTTGTACATGGGGAAATACGGTAATTCATCTCCACTGGAATCCGCCATTAGAGAAGTGTCATTACTTGGATTACTTGGATGTATTTGCCCGGTAAAGGCCTTCCTCATGGAAGATGTAGTTCATTTTGATGAACATCATCTTTTTCACATTTTTAGGAAGTAACATCCTACATTGATCACTGACAAGGTTCCCGGCTGTGCTGAATACTCTTTCGGAGTGGTGGGCAGCTTAGGTATTGTAAAGCAAGTTTGTACATGGGTTTACAAATGGCTTTTTTTTTCCTCCCAGTATGGAAAGGAACTGTCTGACATTTCCATATCAATGAGTTCTTGAAAATATTCTTCCACCATCCTTTGCATGTTAATAATAGGATTGGATGGAGTTATGGCCGAGGTCACATATTTTTTGGTAAAATCTTACAAACCAGACCAGATGTCAAACTGTTGTGGTCTGCCACCTGTGTCTCTTTGGAAAGTGCAATTTTTTCCGAGCAGCAGCTGCCTGAGAAACTGAAGGAGGAGATGTCATCAAGCCAAGGCCCAGTTCAGCGGACAACTTGCTGACCAATAGCTCCTTGCAACTGTTCAAATCTCGATCATTTGGAAGCATAGAATCGATGTAGGTCTTAAACCTTGGATCAAGCACAGTTGCCAAAACATACTGATCCGACTTCAAGATTTTAATAACTCTTGGATCATTGTGAAGCGAATTAAGTACTTGATCTACAAGGCCAACATACTTTGCCGAATTGCTTTCTTTCATCTCCTCCTTCAGATTGTCAAGCAGCTTTTCCAAAAGTCGAATTAAGGGAATGACTTGGCTCAATCACGCAGAGTCTGAACTCACTTCACATGTCACAACTTCAAATGGTTTCAGCACCTTGCACAGCACAGAAAGGATTCTCCACTGTGCAAGACTGAAATACATTTCCCCTCCTTTCCCAATGTCATGGTTGTGCAATACGCTTGTATGGCTTTGCACTGTTCCTCCATCCTCTGATGCATGTACAGGGTGGAATTGCACCTTGTTAACACCTCTTGCTTAAGTTGGTGGCAGGGCAAGTTAAATTGGTCTTGGAGCTGCTGCAATCTCCTACATGCTGTGGCAGAATGCCGGAAATGTCCCGAAATTTTACGGGCCACCGAAAGCATCTCCTGCACCCATCGGTGATTTTTCAAGAAGCTCTGAACCACCAAGTTTATTGTTTTGTTATTATTATAGTCATCAAGCTTCACCAAGTTGGGTGCAGGGCTAACTCCAGTCGCTACTGAGGATATTGATGAGGACGGTGTTGTGGGTGTAGATTACAAGCGTCGGGATGTAGGTGAGTGAAGGGTCCTAGCTGATGATCTACTGCTTGTTGTTATTTTTTTACCATAACTTTCAGCTTTTTCCAACACCTTGCCATGAACTCGCATCAAACGACGTAACATGGATGAGGTTCCAAGATGGTTAAGGTCCCTCCCTCGACTGACTGTGGCTTGACATACACTACAAATGGCTATAAAACTTTTGTCAGGATTTGGGTAGAAATAATTCCACACAATCCCACACAGTCTTATGCCCAGGCATGACAATGGGATTCTTCTTGTCACTTGCCAGAATTGTTTCCACTGGTGCAGGACTATCCCCCTCATCCTGTTCCAATTCCAAAGTGGCATCCTCAATTCCCGAGTGGCTACACTCGGGCTGTTCAGGCACACATCAGTAGAAAATGCTGAAACGGGCCTTCTTTTTGGGTTCACTATTAGAATGGTCACGATTACACATACCACTCGTGGATGGACTCTCCTCAGGGATTGTTGTCATTTCTGATTCTGAGCATACATTTTCCTCTAATGCCTTACTGTTTTCTGGCAGCTTAGCTTTCACACGTAACAGTAGTTGTGCACCACTTTTAGACTCCAAATTACTTGGTCTTGCTTGGTCACGAGTGACCTTACAAGAAGATGCCTCAGTAACATTTTTAGATCTCGCAGTAATAGAGAAAGGCGAAAGCCTCATTCTTTCTTTGCCACTGCGTGTGTAGAATTGGATGTTGGTTATTTTTTTTTTTTATAGCCAGTTAACTTTTCCACTATTACAGCTCTTTTTCTCTTTAACATGGTAAAAGTGTTTTTTTTTGTGTGTTTTTTTTCCCTGACTTAAAAAGACTATATACTTTTACATAGGCTTTACCAGATGACATACATGGAAAACTACCATGAGGACTTGTGGCAGCATCCGCTTGCTGCTCCTGCTCATATGTGGACTGCTGTGAAGCCATTTTAATGACACCATAAACACTTTGTAGTGCAAATTGAGATATATACTTTGCTGATATTTTACTATTTCAGCAGTTAGCAAATAGTTTTTTTAGAAGAGGGGAATATGTGACATCCCAAACACTTGTAGTGCAAATTCAGAAATATATAGTGCTGCTATAATAGAATTTCAGCAGCCAGAAAATATATTTTTTAGAAGAGGGGAATATGTCACACCCCAAACACTTTGTAGTGTAAATTAGGAAAAATGGCTCCTCTATACTCCTCTCTTCCCGCTCTATTCCTGCTCTCTTACTGTTCTATTGCTGTTCTATTCCTGCTCTATTCCTTCCTGCGACCTAACCCTTCTCTGTCCCTCTTTCAAATGGCGTTGGATCGCTGTGATTGCGGCTATTTATTCATTCTAAAAATCGCAAGATCCGAGATCCGACTACGTCACAATGACGATTTGCCTCGTTTTGGAATCCGAATAGGCGGGAGAGTACCGAGCCGACTCGGCTCAGTACTCGGAACCCCGAAGTTCGGGCGGGTTCGGTTTCATGGAAATCGAGCCCGCCCATCTCTAGTGTAAATATATAGTGACGGCATGTTTTGCTGCATAGAAATGAAAATTCTGTATAATGATTTAAAGTAAATAAAATGAATAAATGGAGGGATATGTAATGTGTGCCTAATAGCACACCACAGCACCAAATCTATCACTTCGTTTACATCTACTGTCTCTGGGGAAGAGTTCGCTATCAATAGCAGATTAACATGTGACACCATAGGCGTCATTTTTCTTTTGCAATGCCCCTGTGGTTTACAATATATTGGGAGGACCATCAGGAAGCTTAGTGTAATGATTTCTGAACATCAGAGGAACATCAAAAAGGGTTTTGATAAGCATAGCGTATCGGCACACTTTGCAATGCATCATGCACAAGATCCTTCCCTACTCCATTTTATGGCCATTAGGAAAGTTGATAAGCCATGGAGGGGTGGTGACTTTGTGAAACTTATTTCTCAGAAGGAATCCAAATGGATATTCAATGTGAGGACCTTAGCACCAGAAGGTCTCAACATTAATTTGGAGTTGGGGCATTTCCTTTAACCTACTACCTCAATCCATACGGTTATTCACTCTCTATTAGCACATATTACATATCCCTCCGTTTATTTATTTTATTTACTTTTCATCATTATACCCACTTATCATTTCCATGCAGCAAAACCATGCCGTCACTATATATTTACACCAAATCCTTGTGTGATATGACCTGCCTGTCTTTTTTGCATTTTATGGGTTATTTATTGGTCCAGCCTGATTGGCCATTTAGACTGTCAATTATCCATTGTTTGTATGGATAGGGCCCTACAAGCTTCACCTCAAAATATGAAGATCAACAGCATTATTGGCTGTTTGGGACTGTTTACTACAGCTGGAACCAATACAAAGCTTGGGCTTATCCACCAATATCAGAGGAGTATTGAAAAGGGCGCCTTTATAAACTCTCTATTATTGTCACAGACCCAGTTATCTTGTTTAACATTGTAAGCTCTGTCTATTGAACATTACGAAGGAGTTTCTCATTTACAGCCGCATGCGCAGCTTGGATATAGTCGCGGCCGCGACCTATCCGTTTCCTTGATGACCTACACGGCAGTTCACCACTACGCTGCTGGACACAGTAGGGACTTCGGAGAGAGCTATCATTCTCCCCCGTTTAGGGTAAGTCCTGCTTGTTTGACCTACGGCACTCCCTTTCCGGATTGAGCTTACCAGCTCCACCAGAATCTAGTCCAAAAGTGAGTTATCACTGTAAATATATCATGTCCATATACATGTGGGACCTATGGTTTCAGCAGTCACTGTGATTTCACCTATACCTATACACCCAGAGACCAAGTATCTATGGACTAGAATCATCTAGCAAAATTTGGATATTTTTCTCTATCTGGTGCCATGGTATTTGGTGCATATATATCTGGTGCACTGCATCAGTCGGACATTATTCACATTCACCGTTACCAGAGGTCTGTGACAATTTCTTTAAGTTTTGGCATTTTGTTTGCAATTTATCCTCTTATTCTGCATACCTGCCATATTTACACCTGAGAAGGTCTTTGACAATCTCATCGAGACTTTGTATTATCATTTGCAATTTATATAATATACATGCTTGCAATATCTATAACTGAGAAGTGTTATTGATGCCAAACTTTTTGAAGCACTAACCATTGTTTATGAGCAATAAATATTGCCTACTTTGAAGTTTTGTCAGCACCTTTATATGTAGTTTATACTATTACCTCGCCATACTTACATCTTAGTAAGTGTCACAAATCGGGATCTTAGCCGCACTTACCTCATCCGCCGCTGTCATATCACGGCTACCTGGGTCCCTTCTGGTCACCTGCAGCATTCCCGTTCTCCACACCTTCATTTGTAAACAAACACATACTGTCTGTCCTGCTGCATGGGCGCGGCCATCTTGGATGCAGTCAGGTGATCAGTCCTAACCAACCAGATTCAGAAGCTGTGATCACATGAACTAATCAGCCAATAGTTGTTTGGGACATCCTATTTAAACCTGCTGCTGTGATCTGTTCATTGCCAGAACAACACACTTCTCTCCAGAGGATAGTTCTTGGCTCCAGTGTTCCTGACTGCATTACAAGTGCAGTAATCCTGTCTGCACTCCTAAGTGCAGTGTTCCTGACTGCATTACAAGTGCAGTGTTCCTGACTGCATTACAAGTGCAGTGTTCCTGACTGCATTACAAGTGCAGTGTTCCTGACTGCATTACAAGTGCAGTGTTCCTGCTACATTTCCAGACTGCTAATTCCCCTGCTATATTCTACAATCAGCACGAACATGAGCAAGAAGTTCATCCAGGCTGCTAAGTTCTGTTTCACTCCTGCTCCAGCTAGTCCCAAGGGTCCCGAATCGGATCAAGAAATTCAGACGACCGTGACAGTAAGGTTTTGATGTTAAGGCACTTTCCTTTTGAAGCACCACTCATTATATATGAGCAATACATTTCGCTTACCTATACCTATATATTTTGTTCACACTCATTGTTATCTTGCGCCTAGAGGCTTATTTATTCATTATCTATTACTACTATTTTAAGGGTTGGAACTTCCCTTTTGCTCTCCATCCCATAGACAGGCGGCAATTCCTACGTACATGTACCAGAAAGGGAGTGCGGACCCATTCTTTTTCTCCTTTGTGATTATGTGGGGCAGGGCACAGAACTAATCTAAAGCCAATCTAAAGAATACAGCTTAGCGATGTGAGGCTCCAATCAAGCTATACAGGAATTCCTGATACAGGAATATTGTAGTGTCTCTATTTTAAGCAAGGTTCATACATCCAATTTCTTTTCTACTTAACTTTTCCACTTTTGTTAATTCATTCAGTCAGACCATGATGATAGCCTGTGTCTCGCCGTCGGATCGTGATTTCATGGAAACACTGAATACCTTGAAATATGCCAACCGAGCCCGTAACATCAAGAACCGTGTGACATCTAATCAGGAACAGAGTGGTCAACAAGTACAGGCATTGAGGGCAGAATTGGCACGACTACGATTAGAACTGCAGGAGTACAAGACTGTAAGTGGCTAATTTTGTTATGTGTTATAACAGCATGTCAGTACCTCTGCAAATTGTTTACAAATATTTACAGAAATCTTTCCAGATACCATCACATTTTTAGATATTCTAAAACTTTGTAATTCACTTTTTTACCTTTTTCTTTCTGAGCTGGCACCAGCTGAGAAAGCAATGAGGACTGTAATTTATCAGTGAGATAAGATGCTGGTTAACCAGGAGATCAGTAATCAAGACACAGACATGCCAATGTCAAGATAGAACTGAGCTGTGCTCATTTATTAGTGGGCTACATTTATACATGAAAAACCGTTTGATCTGGTTATAGGATAGAAACACATGATTGATATTTTCCTGAGTAAATATCAATATTCTGACAAAGCTAGTTAGTTCTCTTCATGTCACTTTTATTGATTCTTTTTATCAACTTTCGCTGGCGTCGGTACTTCCAATGCCATCATTCGTTATCCCATGTCCTAGGCCTCAATTCGGGGTCTTTGAGATAATTCAAGGCTGGAGCTGGTGATTACGCTGAATGTATTTTTAAGGCAAAAACCAAGATTTTTAACTCCTTCACATATCATTATTACCATTATCGCTGAGGACCCTAGAAATCCTTTCACAACCTCCCTCCTGTTCATAATATATATAAGGTTAAAAATGTTAAGACCTGAAATGGTGACACCTAACGTAGCCCAGACTACTTTTTGTACAGTCTCTTATGAGACAGCAAGGGTCTCTCACCATTCACCCGGGACCGAGTACAGATATCATCATTTCTGCCCCTGATTATTCAAAAAGTATATTTTCTTCATGCCTCTGCTGTAATCTCTGTATATCTTTTCTGAACGTACATGACATATACCAGTTCCATCCTATCAACATGATCAATACGACAGTGATAATGAGTAGTGGGTGTACTAGTAAGTAAAGTATACCAGTCATAGATGGAGATGATCCGGTAAATACATCCCATCAATGTTTCTCTAAATCATCCTTTAGTTTGGTGGCTAAAGCTTTTAATTCATTAGCTTCTATAACCGTTACCATTTTTGCGTGATTGTTAGTATAATTTACCTGCTTTAAATGTTCACTCAGCATTCTTGTTTCATTTATAATTTTTACTATTTCCTCTATATTTAAGGTTAACTGAGGCAAACTTAGGTTATTACACTTGAACATTTTGTCTATCTGTGACATTCGGTCCTTATAAAATATCAACACTTTCCCTTCCCATTGTAAATGTGTTATATTCATCGGACACCCGGAAAATAGGTAGGTCAGCCCATAGGTTAGTAATTTTTCATCATATGGGATTATGCAGACCATTTGAGGGGTTACCTTTATTAGTGTCTCATATTCCTTTGGGTGTAATGCCCATACACAAACACTAGTGTTATGCTGCAGCATACATGGTTCAAATATTGCAGTTTGTTGTGGGCAAACAGGTCTCATGTCTGTGTTATCACAGAGATCTAGGTTATGTGTCCAGTGTGACTAGCGTCTTCTTGCAGTGTGATGCGTGCACCCAGGAGTCTCGGTTTTGGAGTTTCACTGATGTGGGCGTGGTCAACAATACCTGATGCGGACCTTCGAATCTTGGTTCAAAAGTTCTTCTCACGTGTTTCTTTAAGTACACCCAATCGCCAGGTTTCAGCTTATGCGGCTGTAGGTCTGAATCAGGCTCTGGAAGTGAAGAAAATGAACATACAAAGAGTTCAAATGGTCAGTTAGATTTTTCATATAGCTAGTCAAATCTCCCTGTTTATGTTGTAATTGCTGTCGGTAATAACACCCTGTCTTTGGTAGTGTTCCAAAAAGTATTTCATAAGGAGACAGCTTGCTATTCCTATTTGACACAGTTTTTACACTGAACAAGGCTATGGGCAGGCATTCTGACCATGTTTTTTTTATTTCAGCTATGATTTTCTGAATCTTCAGTTTCAATGTCAAATTTAACCTTTCTACTCGCCCACTAGCCTGTGGTCTGTATGGCACATGAAAAGCTTGGTGTATGCCTAGATCTGTCATTATGTGTTGCATTACTTCCCCTGTGATGTGTGTACCTCTATCTGATTCAATTACCATTAGTAAACCAGTTATATTTGATGTGTTTTTGTCCTAGGCATGTCCTCTAAACGGATTTGAATTTGGGTAATGGGGCACTCCTATGTGTTTTGGGTGGCCAAGCACTCTATGGCCTCCAACAGGTCATTTGTTAATACCCCCATAGACATCAGATAAATTGGTAAGAGGGGGATGAAATGGCAGGCACTTATACCATCATACCTGCACACAATCTCACCAATCAGTTTTTTCGCAGTTGCTTTTGCTGTTGCCTTGGCTACTGGCTAAGTCTCCGGCCATTCACTGAAAAGATCTGTACAGACTAGAACATATTCATATATTCCAGTTTTAGGCAGTTGTATATAGTCTATCTGTAATCTTTGAAAAGGATAAAAGGCTTTTGGAATTGTACCTTGTGACGTTTTTACCCTATTTTCCTGGATTTGAAGTTCCACAAATCCAGCAGGCCTGAACATAGTCTGTAGCAGCTTTATTGAATCCTGGAGCTATCCAATGCTGATGTACCACGCTAGTCATCTGTTCCTTCCCCAGGTGTGGCTGTCCATGAGCTATCTGTAACATGGGAGGGAACAAAATCTGTGGAAGACAAAGTTTATCATTCAGTTTCCGCCATCTTCTTGTGCTCCTAATTGTTTCCATCTTTCTTTCTCCAATGGTCCTGTTAGTTGTTGAAACTTTTTTAGATCAGTGTAGTCAGGCATTTCTTTCTGTACTGTGTATACTTCTCTTTCAGGCTTTCTCTTAGCTGCCTTTTTTGCTTCTGCATCTGCAAATGTGTTCCCTTTTATTTCAAAAGTCTCATTCCTTGTATGTGCTTGTATTTTAATTACGGCAACCCTGTGTGGCAATTGCAATGCTCTAAACAAGTTTCTTATTAGACTGGCATGCTGTATGTCCTTACCACTAGAGGTCTTGAAATCTCTGCTCGTCCATATTGGACCAAAGTCCTGCGTCTCTCCCCAAGCATACCCGGAATCCGTGTAGATATTGGCAGTGGTTACTTCTGCATATTCCAATGCCTTGGTGAGTGCTATCAGTTCAGCAGCTTGTGCTGACAGTATCGATGATAGTGGTCCTGAGTTAACTACTTCATTTTCTGTAGTCACCACGTATCCTGTAAATGGTAATCCATTATCATAATACCTGGATCCATCTACAAAAAGTTCATACACAGCATTAGACAAGGGAGAGTCAGTAACATTTGGAAGAGTCTGTGCTTCCATATCCATAAGAGTGAGGCAATCATGTGAAAAAGAAAAATTGTGGTTAATATTTTCACCCAAAATGGATCATCACATTCACTATCACAATGTCTTTCTTCTGACGGCTCTTGTTCTTCACTATTATCCCCTCCTTTTGAATCTTGAGATTCATACATTAGGGGTAACAATGTTACTGGATTTAATAATGTGCACCGTTTGATTGTGACATGTGAAGCACTTAACAATGCTACCTCGTACTTAGTGAGTCTGGCTGCTGAAAGGTGTTTTGTTTTTGCTTGTTGTAATATCTCTACCACAGAATGTGGCACTTGGATTGTTAATGAGTGATCAAGGACAATATATGTGCTTTTGTCTTTGAGGATTGCAGCAACTGCCCTTATGCATGTTGGTGCGCCTTTAATTATAAGATCTAAATTTGCTGAATAGTACGCCAGAGGTCTTTGCTTGTGTCCATGTTCTTGTGTAAGGACCCCTGCTGCATGTCCCTGATGTTCATGTCAAAAAAGATTAAATGATTTGTCATAGTTTGGCAGTCCCAGGGCTGGAGAATTCATGGTGGCCTGTTTAAGATATTGTATTGCATTTTTAATTTCTTGTGTGGCTGGGTACGGGCCCTCCTTTTTTGTACTGTTATATAGTGTCTGAGTGTATATTGAGGCTAATGGAATCCAGTCTCTACAGTAGCCAATTAGGCCCAAGAAGGCCCTTGTTTGTTTTACAGTTTGAGGTGTATTTACCTGTTGTATCGCTTGTACTCTTTGTGGCGTCAGATGTTTAGTGCCAAGTGAAATGCAGTGTCCTAAGAAAATTACCTTCTTCTGTGCTGCTTGGAGCTTGGATTTGGACACTCTCTGCAGTCCTGCTGGGCCAAAAAGGTTAGTAGAGAAACAGTTTCTTCTTCACACCGTTCTGTTGTTCACTATCAGCAGCTATCAACAAGTCATCAACATACTGCAATAGTCGGGTAGTTTCAGGATATTGTGGTAACCAACCTTGTAAGACAGTTGACATTGCTTCAGAGAATTCTGAAGGGCTGGTGGCCCCTCCCTGGGGCAATCTGGTCCAGCAGTATTGTGTTCCTTCATACGTTAAAGCCAGCATTTTCTGTGAATCGTTAGTTATTGGTACAGAAAAGAAAGCATTTGCTAGATCTATAACTGTAAACCACATTGATGTAACAGGAATTTGGTTCAGCAAGGTATGTGGGTTTTTTCGACAATAGGTGTGTTCACAACCAGTTGTTTATTTATTTCTCTGAGATCGTAAATTAACCTGAATTCAGGAGCTCCTCCCTCTTCCTGTTCTCTTTCCTTGACTGGGAATAAAGGTGTGTTAAAAGGTGATCGACATTTCTTTACTATACCTTTACCTTGGTATTCTTGTAATTGTTTTGTGATTGCTTTATTCTGTAACAAAGTCAAAGGTTATTGTTTAACACGTATTAGTAGTGTGTTAGGTTTTAGTATAAGTAGTGCCGGGGCAACTTTTAATAGTCCCACATCCGTTTTTCCCTTTGATCATATTTTCTCAGGTACATCCTTCAGCCATTGTGGTAATGGTGCATCATCTTGAGATGTGTTTTCACTTGGTTGTGTCAAAAACACCTGTACTGCTGCTTCTATCTGATTAGATATGTTGTATGGAAGTTGACTGGTCTCATTAACTGTAATATGTCGGCACCCAGTAGATTTACAGGACAAGTGTTTGAAGTGAGAAACTCTATGGGGACAGGAGTACAGTCTTTGTTTACTTGTATCTTCACTTTTTTTTACTCTTTCTAAGGTGTATGTACTTTTCTGGATCTGGTGTGCCCTCTAGTGGGAAAACCTGCTCTGTCAAATATTTTTTTTAAATATTTGTTTGTTTTTTTTGTTTTTTTTTTAGAGATTTCTTTCCTTCACTGTATTCTAGTACCTTTGTGGGTTTTATAAACCCAACAACCCTGCTAACTTGTGCACCCACGTATTCAGAATTGATAAATTTCTGAATATACTGTACTGTTGGGTTGCTTTACCGCATGCACTCTTATAGCAGTTATCTATATTTTACAGAGAATTATACCTCAATACCACTGTTCAGAAACCTCTTAATTCCTTCTATTCCTGCTGAAAAATATTTGCATACTATACAAAGAAATATAATCAGAACACACACAATTAGAACCATCATGCAAATTTCTGTTGCAGCTGTAACCATTTATGCTTTCTTATTTCATAATCAGCAGGATATCCTTTTACAATTTCACTACGTATTCCAGGTGGTAATTACTTTATACTGTACAGACAGATAGGCTTCCCTTCAAGGGGTATGTGATTAGCTTGCCAATATAGTAACTCTTGAGACCAAAAACACCCCATATTTTGCTGCAATATATATCCTTATTTAAATGCACATTTATCGTACAATAATATTGCTTTGCATCCATAACACATCCAAAAACAGTTCTAGCAATTACAGCTTCCAGTGTAGGAAGAGTTTCAGCAGAATGCTTTCTAAGTATAACAGCGCATGAACAGTCTGAGCAATAACCAAATGAATTATTAAATGCAATCGTGAGTACTTTTGACGTGTATTAAATTCAACCATATAGGTAGCGCTTTTTATGCTATCAAACAGATATCTGGGTTCAGGAAATCTCTCTTACCATATACAGATGAACAGCTTTTAGACAACAAGAATACTGGACAGAGAGTAAATCAGTGGAAAAATCACAGCTGAATTTACTCACCGTACGGATTTGAGCTGTCCGTGATTCTAGCTGATGCTGCAAGCGTTTTTTGTCATCTGTATAGGTTGTCCGAGATCCCGGCTATTTGAGCCACCACGTAATGTTAGGGTAATTTTACCTCTCCTTTATCAAGTCCCTTCAGATATCAGTGCGATAAGATGCTGGTTAACCAGGAGATCAGTAATCAAGACGCAGACATGCCAATGTCAAGTTAGAACTGAGCTGTGCTCATTTATTAGTGGGCTACATTTATACATGAAAAAGGGAGTAAATATAAATCTTCTGACAAAGCTAGTTAGTTCTCTTCATGTCACTTTTATGGGTTCTTCTTATCAACTTTCGCTGGTGCCAGTACTCCCAATGCCATCATTCGTTATCCCATGTCCTAGGCCTCCATCCGGGGTCTTTGAGATAGTTCAAGGCTGGAGCTGGTGATTACACTGAATGTATTTTTAAGGCAAATACCAACATTTTTAACTCCTTCACATTGATATGTGAATAATATTGTAATATTGATATATTACCATTATCGCTGAGGACCCTAGAAATCCTTTCACAGGACTATGGTAAATGTCTAATTGCTGAGACACTGAGGACCTTATTATGTATGTTCCTCTGCTTAGCATATCTTGCATGAAATGCCCAGAAATGGACATAATGCAAATGAACGCAATTGCATGCAAATAATATCTCAGTACAAATGACACTTACTAATCCCTATGACTTTAGAGGCTGAATGGGGTACGGAATGGGCAGATTGTCGAATCTAAATTCGATTGCTCACCTGTAAGTGTCAGTTTATCAGTTTATGAGCTCATCAGCCGTAGAGAATAAAAGACAATGCAAGTTCTGCGTGTGCAATTAGCTCTGATTTATTGGTTACAAGTGTCAAAGTCGTATAATTGGATGAACGAAAGTATATTGGTTAATATTGTTTTGCCGTGCGATTGCGATTCGTACGCCACGTAACACAGATCCGTAAGCCACCTAACACAGCGCGTGGTGCGATCGCACGGTAAAATACGCACGTACACACTCGCACTTCAACATTTAGTTATTTATATAATTCATATTCATATTGGTTCCGTTACACAGTGATTTATGAGCAGATAGTATTGGGTTTATTATTAGTTTATATATTATGATTATATGTGCACTTCAGTGATATTTAAGGTTCAGGTTATAGGAAAGGTGTCATGTCTAGTATCATATTAAACCCCTATTCATCAGCAGCTGTCCGGTTCCATCGCCGAAGAGATCGCATATTGCATACTCTAGTTATTGATGTTAGGGAATAAATAGCCAGATTGATATCAGATTGGGAAATGCTAATGGAATAATTGTAACTGGAGCACATCCCCTGGAGAGATGACCCCCACCTTTGGATTCCTTAGTCTGAACTAGCCTATGACCTGTTTACCCTGGACCCACCCGATGTCTGGACCTATAGGAACAAGCCACGTCATTTGCATTGTTCTCTGTGACACTGAATGTGTATATATGATCATAGCTGCGCTCCCAGTATTCAGTCATGCTCTGACCACAGTATTCAAGATTGAACTACTGTGCACTGGTGCCGTGGTAGCGCAGCGATTGCAGCGGTAAGTATTTATCTTTTGGTATTGGCTGTACTATACTGTATTATATTACAATCATGTATTGAATTGTTAACTTTTTACATCTGCTAAAATAAATCACTTTGTGCGTTAGAAACACAATACAATCGCTTGGGCAATGCTTATTTGAAAACGATAGAATTACTTTAATACAAGTTCATATCTATATAGCACTCTGGTTACACAAAATCACGTATTTCAGAAAACTACACCCCAAAAGGTTTTAACCACTCATGCTTCCTTTACACAGATCTTGCTACATTCTCACATTTTCACACAGGAGATCTCCCCAGGGGGGTTGGATTGTCTCCTGCCTGCTATATCCAAGGTCATGGGCATAGTTACTTGCAAACAATGAAGAACTCCTACAAACTAGCTGTCTTTGAGCTATAAGAGAATTAAATGGCTATAAGGCAACAAGATGGCGTCAGCTCAGCAAAATCACATTCCTCAAGAGTAACATAGACCGTGTACAGTAACGGTGTTCTGAGGGAGTTGCAGGCGATACAAGTCCTGTGTTTGTCATAAGTACACTTGGTTTTACCTGTATCTTTTGCAACCAATACAGGGCAGGTATAAATGCAGACTGATTAAAAGTTCACATTGCGCCTGCAACTAATACCGCTTTCATACTGCCGCCCCTGTAATTTCCCGGGTTTTTCAAGCCGAGTTTTTGCCGAAGCACAGAGCATCGCAGCTCAAAGACCCCGTTCACACTGCACCTTGGATCCAGGAATTTCCCGGGTCGACCCCATTCATACTGAACATGGGTCTGCCCTGATAGTAAGTGTGAGTCATCACAAGAGGAGCTTTCATTGGCTGAAAAAATACTGAGGTCATTTAAAAGGGAATAGTTTTTTTGCACACAAAGATGAGGTCAATGTGGGAGGTGACTGTTCACAGCATTGCTTTAATCATGATCGACGAGTCACTATTGAGTTCCTGTTTTATTGTGTTTATTTACGGTTTTATACAGCAAAGCTTGGTGCAGCTGCACAGTGTCATTTCAGGAGTAGAAAGGAACAATTTCTGGCACAGAGGGAGAATAATCGGCATCTGTATATGCACAGGAGGAGAGTTTTTCTCAGGGCCAGAGTCCCAGACACCCAATCAGCTGCTTTATGCGAGACCCGGGTTGAAAAACCTGGGTCTCACAATTCATACTGCAGGCTAACCAGGGCCGACACGGGAATTACACCACCAAAAGTCCAGGGTGTATAGTAATAGCTTTTTCAGCCAGCTGATCAAGACTTCTTGTAGAGAAAGGAGGGGGAGAATGAATACAGTTCTCATCCCAGAACTGGACCCCACCAGATCTTTACCCATAACCTACCTGGCTTCAATTTAAGAACAATGTATAACAGCATCACCGCAATATCAACAATATGCAATAAACAATATACATTTTTACAATTTAAAAATGTATATTTTGAAAAAGGTGAAAATGTCTCCTATATAGGCATGGTTACAATGTCCCTTTATCCACATTTAATTAGACACTGCATTTGTACACTAGTGAGCTGGGGAACATTAACAGGGCTATAAAAAGTACATGTTGTTAAGCTCCACATTTTGTGAGAAATGAGGGATAGACTGGTTAAGGTGATAAGAAACAATAGAATTTTAAATTCCCAGGTGCATATATCATACTTGCCAACTCTCGGAAACAAGTTTCCGGGAGAGGGGGCGTGACTGGAGGGCGGGAGGGGGTGGGACGAGGCCAAACGTGTCATTTTGGTCCCGCCCCCCGCGAAAACTTAATTTACGTTGCGGAGGGCGGGTCCAAAATGACGCGATTGGCCTCGTCCCGCGCCCTCCAAAATGGCGTCAATCACAGAGAATGTATGTGTTCATTTGTTTTTTGTTTTTTCTTGCTTTGTTTAATGCCTAGTCATGTGGCACAATGGCAAATTGTATTCTCTGTTTAATTTGTAAATATTTTTTTCTCTTTTTTTCAGCCCCATTATAAGTTTGGCCAACCCACTTGTCGGTGTAAGTATATTGTAAATGTTTCCTGTGCAAACAGGAGTGACATTTCCAAAATGATGAGGTAATGTATTTTTTGTAACATCCTTCTCTCTCAAATATAGCGTTTCTTAGAAAATTTCAAAATCGGTTGATGCTGTCTCCTTTAAAGAATATGTCCTGGACACCTACTTTGTTTGTTTTTAACTAAAGAAAACATACATAACTAAGAGTATATCATTATATATTTTATTTACAATGTAAGGAAAAAAAAAACAAACTTTACTTTGATTTGCGTGGCCTCTTTGATGGAACAATAGTTGCTGTTGTTCTTGGATGAGTCTGGCTTCGGGTAACCCGTGATGTAGAAAGCAATCGGGGGGTGGAAGCAGAGGCCAGTGGAGCAGCAGAGTGTGGGTGTGCAACAGCCGTCGATTGTGTGGAACGGGGTGCACGGGTGGCAGAGATGGCAGGAGTGTCAGGTGGAGGTAAATGAGAGTTGTTTGACTGATTGTAATGGGTATATGGTTCATTCTCAAAATATTGGTTTCTTTGGTAAGGATGGTTTTGCATTTGGGGTCTTGCGCTAGAAACAATGGGACCTAGAGAGGGGAGTGGTTCAGTATGTGAACACGGGTGTGCGTGATAGGGTCTCCTTGTGGAACGATAGTCAGGTGGGGAACAGTATGGTTGATAGATGGGACTGAGAGATGGAGAGAAAGAAGTAGAAGATTACTGGGAAATGTGTGCTGCAGGATTGTTGGTGATATAGATAGAAATAAGGTCAATGAGACGTGTAAGGGTATTGTTGATAGAGGTTAGTTTTAGGTCCAAAGTGTTCTCTATACGGGCGAGGCTACTGTGTAAAGTGTTCTCCATATGGGTGAGGGTTGTGGAAATATCTGTGGTGTTGGACTGAATAGTGGTATTAGTCTCCAGAATACTGTGATAGCAGGTGTGAAGTGATTCCCGTTCACTGGCTTCTGCTTCCTCAGTCATCTGATGCTCTTCCACATCACATGCCTCTTCCACCATCTCATCCTCAGAATTGTCTCCAGCTGTATTGGCACCTACAATGAATGGCAAATTGAAAAACAAAAGTTAATAACGTGTTATGTGCCATTGTGTAACGATACATTGGCAATACAATTTTTTACTTTTCCATATGTGGTGGTTAAAATGTAACTTCTTTACTTATCACTATATCTAACTGCAAATATGTTTGAATTTAGGAATTACTACTTAAGGGGCAATTATTTTTTTTACAATAATATATATATATATATATATATATATGGAGCTGTGATAGGATCCATGACGGGTTGGCTACGTCCGGTGTCACACCTTGCACCATCTCCGCATCAAAACAGGCCAATGGTCTCCAATGGAGTTAGGTCTAGTTGGGCCAGGGGGGACACCGCCCGTCCTTTTGTGCATGCATCCTGTGCTCTGTGAGTTTGTCCTTAAGGTGACGCTTAATGTCTTGCCACCTGTGTCCAAAATAGGCACATTAGAAGGATGAAATTATCCCCAAAACCTTGACAAATTTTATATAAGTACAAGAGCTAATTGTTTTACGATTCCATATTTACCTTTTTTGGGCCTCATTCACCTTGCATCTTATTGGAGCCACAGCATTGACCTCATTTGTTATTTCTTCCCATATTCTGGATTTGGATCCTGCCGAGAGCTGACGCCAGGGCCGCCTACAGAAAAAATCGGGCCCAGTACGGGCCACCGTGCTACCCTGCCCCCCCCCCCCCCATGAGCAGGCCCCCCCCCATGAGCAACACATACTTACCTGGGTCCCGCTGCTGGTCTCCGCTATTCTGGCTTCAGCCTGGCTGTGACAGATCACATGATCGCAGGGGGAATGAATCCTCCACCCCTGCGATCGGATCCTGGTGCCTGGCTGTCACGGTGACAGCCAGGCTGAAGACAGAATAGCGGAGACCAGCGGCGGGACCCAGGTAAGTCTTTGCTGAGCTGTTGCAACGGGCCCCCTGGTGAGCCCGGGCCCGGTACAACAGTACCACCATACCCCCCTGATGGCGTCCCTGGCTGACGCAGAGTAGAGTGGAGCCTATCAACAGCCAATTCCACCAAAATGTCAATTTCGGCATTAGTGAAATTGGGCTGGTGTTTGTTTTTTTCTGCAACGGAGGATAATCCAAAAAGCTGACTTGCCTCTTGTTCAGACATCTCTACAAATTCAAATAAAATAAGTTTAGTCCATCACTATACCAAAAAGGCGCACACCTAGAGCAATCTTACTTACCACAAAATGGAGAGTGATCCTTTGATGTAAATGAACTGTTAATCAGACTGTTAACCAGCAATGTCAATGGAAAGCTATAGAACAAAAAAGAAAGAGCAATTATTCCATCTCCTTACATGCTATGTAAGGTTGCACACCTAGGGTCATCTTACTTACCTCAAAATCAACAGGTCAAATCCTATTCCTAACAGCAAGAACTTGTCAGCCATGCATAAATTTTCAGGGACGACTATCGAATGCAATGTGAGTTTTATAGTGGATACCAGTGCGTTCTCTTGCGTAGGCACCAGCACACTAGGCCCACCCACTTGCGGTAAAGTCCATTTAATTGACAAGTGAGTCAGCCATCTTACTAATGGTACCGCGCATGACTTGCAGATGCACCGACATGCACTGAGAACCAATAGCTAGGCAGGATTTAAAGTGTCTCATTTTTAAGAGAACATGAGCTAATTTCTCACGCACCGAACTGCGGGTCCTTACAGCAGCACTGGACCGTTGCTTTTAACCCGCAGGTCGGTATGTGAGCAGCGACGAGAAAGTCACTGCCTATTGAGCCGTACGCAGGCATCTGCGCATGCAATTGGGCAGTCGTCGCTCCATCCTCCAATTGCAGCGCAGATGGAGCGATCTGCGAAGAAGGACGTCCGACCTCCTCGCAGAATTAATGGCAGAAATATATGCTCGTAAGTATGCCCAAAACACAGTATAATATGCAAATGGTTCAGCACACAGAAAACATGGAGACATGTTTGCAAAGGCCTCTTTTGTGTCCATTCCCCACTAATTATCATATCATTATTATAATACATCAAGTATTATGTACTATTATATACTTTCTTGCGCTTATTATGCTTCTTTTAATGCATTTCATTTGTGAAAATATTTCTGGTCCCATAGACACTATTTGTCATAGTTTCAAACGTTAACCATTTCATTTATGGAACATAACTGGTATTTACCATTGAAAGCTACCATTAGCTGCAGGTTTGTGTTTGTTTCAGAAAATACAAAATTAAAACAACTATAACACATCCTGCTCTCCAACAGAACGCCAACGCACCTACCGCCAACACTGCCAAAATGAACAACAGGAGGAGGTCCCACAGGAGGCGCCAGGGGTGGTCCAGGAGGAGGCGGCAGTGGCAAGGGAACAGCCATAGGAGGAGGAGTTAGTGGTGGCGGATGACCACCTTTCTATGTCCCCAGTCCTTTTCCAGAGCTAGCCTGAACTCCCCTCTCAACAGCCACTGGTGCAGGTGGAAAAAAGCAAGTACATGGTAATTGTCATATAGTTGAGTTTTAACATTGTTTGTTTTTTACGAGATAGACGTTGACATGAGAAATAGTTTTCCCTGCACATTCACAGTAGAGGCCATCCTAAGGTTCCCCAACGGGGAAACTGCTCCCCCCTCACTTCTTGTCTTGTGTGCAGCTGGCTGTATGGAAAATTGCAGACTAGAGGGTGAAACTCTGTTTGCCCACATTTGCAAGGAAAAAATAAAAAAATAGGCAAGCACACACTTTTTTACTATATAGTTTTTATTTCTACTGCGTTCAGCAGAAAAAAAAAAATTGGGCAAGGTTTTTGATAACATCCCATTTCTGCACTTTACCAAGCATGAAAAATACATACCCATATGTACAGGAAACTAGACCTAGCATTTCACCACATAAATGTATTAAGAGTGCATTAACTAAATTTTTGCATTTTGTTTTTTGCAGCTGACGAGAAGTTGATGGGTCCAACCAGACCACACAGTCAGAGGCTGGTGAATGAGCTGGAAAAACATGAAAAAAAATATAAACAAAAAGCAAAAAAAAAAACAAAAAAAAAATTAAATAGCTAAAAAACTTATTAAATAACATTTTAAAATTTAATATAACTTATTTAAATTGTTTTTGTTTGTATATTAAAATTGTTTAGTTTTTTAGAAAAACTGGTGTGTGTGTGATTTGATTTACAAATTATTATTATCTTTAGTAATTTAAGTAAAGCAGTGGGTTAAAAGGCAATGGAGGAAGAGGCCAAGCACAAAATAATAGGGTCACACCTCGCATTAATGGCTTAGTGGCAAAGTTTGCCAATTGTAGAAACAACAACTACCTATTCATGGGTGCCAGGGCAATAGGCATGCTGACACTTTGGGATTCACAGAGACCATTGGTGGTATAGGTGAACAAAGTAGCATAACATGGGGGAACACATATTTTAATGTTCCCTACAACCACCACTATATAACAAACAAGGGTAGTCAGCAAAACATGAATCAACGCTTGAGAGATACACTGATGATGTTACTATGGCATTCAAAAGCGTAGCGTTTGCTTCTGCAAGTACAGCAGAACATCGTAGTATTTGCTGACGTGCATGGGCATGAACACATGCGATAGGAACAGTTGCACCCGAAGTCACTAAGCTGCATATGTGACAATACGCGTCTTTTTGACTTCGGCCATTCGCAAACCGTCAGGTACGTGCATCGGTTCACGTACGTGCGCTGCGCTCAGTATGCGTCCCTTAATGACTCATAATGTCCAGACCAATTTTAATGTAGGAAATGACAGACAAGTAATATGTATAATATTGTAAACTTCCAGGAGCAGCATAAAAAACCTGCATGGGTGAAAACAAACACAAAATAGGTCACAGCTGCTATAAAGTCATACCATGATATAAACCATTGATTAATGGCAGTAATCAAATAAAGTTCCAATAAGTAGACCGTGGATATAGTCAAAGTATGTGTAGAAAGATGATCCAGGCAACTCCAGCTGTTTGTAATTGCCACACACAGAAGAGAGCTCAATTTCTAAATGACTCACAATTAGGTGCCTAAAAATCCAAATTGGGGTATGTATATCCAGCGGTTGTTTGGGAAACAGGGCGTGCTGTGAAAAACAGTCTGTGTTAAGTTTTGTGCCCGGGTGTCTGGTCCTTACAACGCTCCTTCCAACACCTATAGTGCGTCTGGAGTTTGCCTCTGTCCTCAGCGTTGCCGGTGGTGCGATCACAGCTTTTACTGTGTTGGTTACTTCCTGGTTCCTCTGCGCATGCGCATAAAGGTTCCGTACAGTGATAGTCTGGCACTCGCAATGTGATAGTGGTCTGCGGTACAGTGAATAGATGTTTCCTTAATGATGGGTAATAGATCCAACATTTTTCTCCCGTTCAGGGCTCCCTCAGGGATCTATTGGGTGTGAGAAACAAAGGCATAGGTCCTCTCCATGTTTTATTGGTGGGGCCTAAATAAGAAGATGTCTGTGATTGGATCTCCCTTTTTGATTGACAAGTCCTTTCTTATAAAAAATGAGTCCATAAAATAATAAGATTGTGAATGATTTTGATAAAGAGGCACAACATAAACAAAGGGACAGTTATGAAAATGAACTGGCAATGAAACCAGCAGTCAAAGGGGTGGTATAAGCATCCTCAATAAGACAGATTATTTGTCAGAGCTGGAAAGGCAGTTAGATGGCAAAGGTGAGCGACTCCCTGTTCCTTTAAGCATCGCAACTAATCAACTAATGAGTTGGGAAGAACCGCTAGGATGCAACTTCAGAAGGTGAAGACAGAAAAAGAGTGATGCATGGTGACAGCAGCATGAAGAAGTAGGTGGAGGAGCAGTGCATGGTGGAAGCAGCATGGAGAATAGAGGAAGAGGAGCAATCCATGATGGGAGTGTAACAGGTGCTAAAAGGGGAAAAGGCCACGCAGCACAATCCCCTATCCTACACCCCAGTTACTCATCTGACCCCAAGATAACACTATGGAACACCAACTCACTGTCTGCGAACTCTTGATCCGAGACTCGCCTTGATTCTCCTCTCCCTGCACGCCTACCGGTACGACCCCTGCGGGGCAAACAAAGGGTGAAGATCTGCTATCCTTCGAAGGAGGGGCAGTGTCCGTGGTGATGACTACAAGGCAGAGACACCCTCTCTACCCCGGTCACCGACACCTCGTTTTGCTTTGGGCTGCTACTTCGGCGCCGCCAGTAAAAGGGCCTAGGAACAATCCCGCCCAAGTACTACACCCACCAAGAGGTGGGAGCCCGTTCGGGAAAAAAGGGGACTTATTGTTATACTCACTGGATAACTACTACCCTTAGCTGCTGCCTTTGTGCGTCATTCCGTCACCTGCAACGACAACACCCAGCCTCCCACCAACTCTAACCGTGAGACTATGGTAGGCCACCCATACGCTGATACCAGCAGATACACCAGGAGACCTAAACCCGCGCAAACTGGGGGCCAGTGCACGACTCTGCTTATGGGATATACACTAAACCCAAATCCCGGGAACTTACCAAGGAGCAGGACTCCTCTCTAGGGGAACAGGTACAGAACCAAGGCGGTGGAACCCACAGAAACCGCACGCCACCTGGTCAGGCGCCTCTGCCTGGAACCGTCAGCGGCCGCTGCCGGAACTAAGACTGGATCCGCCCAACCCTGTGGTAACACTGCCTAAACTGGAACAGTCAGGCGGGCCTGCCGGAATTTAGCGTCAGGCACCCAAGTAGAACCGAGGACAGGTCCTGTCGGAACTCACAAGGGACGTGCTGCACGGGCAATGGGGTACCCAACCATGGCCTTACCAACTCTGTGACCCCTGGGACTTACGGGCCGGGCAACTGCTGTGTACCCTACCCCTGACCGTATGTGAGATGGTGCTAACTATTTCCCTAAAGGAAAACAACAAAAAGGAGAGGGTGGAAACAGGAAACAAGAGCCTACCTTTAATGGGGACCTGACGTCTTGCACCTGCAAAGAGATATCCAAAGCACAGCCACACACAATACACAATGCTATACAGTATACTAGTTTGATACCAATATCCTTGGTTGCACAGATCCAAGAATAGCAGTAGCAAGTGACGTCTACCTAGTGAACCAAATGCGCCACACAATAACAGGAGTCTTCTGCTCGCACTGTTGCTGGCCTATTGCCATACCTCAAATCAAGGGTCTTGCACCCCGCTACAATCAAGAGCCTTACGCTCTGCTACAACTGCCTATTGGGCCCTGTGCCTTAAAGCTACTGCTGGGACCTTGTGCCCTGCTGAATCTAGCTATGGGGCCTTGTGCTCCCTACACTAACTATGGGGCCTATGCACAACAAAAGCCTGCCTCTGTCCTAGCTGTGCCCAGGTCTTACCCCCACTATCTCACCACAGGCCTAATGCCGGATCTTCCCACAGGCCTTGTGCCTGATGAAGGAAGAAAACAAACCAACTCTCCGAAACGGATATATGTAGAATCGCCGACCTGGGAGAAGGGTTGCCCAATAGGGCCTTATCTTACACTGGCATCTTCAGGGGTCTTCTCCTGGGGTTCCTCCAGCCGCCACCGTCCTCAGTGCTCACAGCTGGCTTCTTTACTTGCTCCCGTCGGGTCTTCAGGAGGCAGAGTCGCTCTTAGCCCTGTCCAGGGCTCTCTGCCTCCACTGTCTCGCCCCCAGCGTCTTCTTGCTGGTCTTCTCCGCCGGGCTGTCAACGACCGTCCATCCTCTCCTCTCGCCGATGCCAACGACGGCGGCTTAAATAGATGCTGACATGCCGACATCTGCTGACGTTGGCGCGTGCATGTGCGGTGCCGTGGCGAGCCCTGATTGGCTCATTGTGGTGCCAAAATTCAGATGACCGAGCAGGGAACTCTGATTGGTTCCCCGTCCCGGTCACCCGCACGGGCGCCACCAGACTGTTTATCGCAGCGGAGAGGGACCCCCTGGATGCCTCGCATCCAGATAAGTCCCTCACAGGAGCAGGATGTAGAAGTGAGGCAGATATGTACTGCTAATTTCTTTGGGGCCACCTCTGCTCCGCTTCCTTTATCAGTTGGGGTACCGCAAGGCTCAGTGCTAGGTCCTCTGCTGTTCTCTATCTATACTGCTTCTCTTGGAATTCTAATAAATTCCTTTGGATTTCAGTATCATCTCTATGCGGATGATACTCAAATTTATCTATCCTCTCCTGATCTCTCGACATCTGTGTTGTCCCTTGTAACTGACTGTCTTTCTGCCATTTCATCTTGGATGTCCTCTCACCAACTCAAACTTAATCTTTCTAAAACAGAGTTAATAATATTCCCACCCACCAACAAGAGCATACCTGACATTTCTATCTCTGTTGATAACATGACCATATATCCCACCCCACAAGCTCGCTGCCTAGGTGTAATCCTTGACTCACACATATCCTTTGTTCCCCACATTGACTCTATATCTATATCATGTTACATACATCTAAAAAAAAAAAATCCAGAATTCGCACATATCTCACACAAAAACTGCAAAAACCTTAATTCATGCACTTATCTCCCGCATTGACTATTGCAATTCCCTCCTTACTGGCCTTCCCAAAAACAGTCTCAAATCCCTACAATCTATTTTGCACGCTGCGGCAAGATTGATTTTCCTTGCAAATCGTTATTCTTCTGTTGAATCACCCTGTATGTCTCTACACTGGTTGCCTGTTTTCTACCGAATCCAATATAAAATAATTTTACTAACCTACAAGGCCATCAACAAAACTGCACCAACATACATCTCCTGTCTTGTCTCAAAATCCCTCCCAACTCAGCAACTCCATTCTGCACAAGATCTGCGTCTCTCATCCACTGTCACACGCCGGTCCCATAGTTAGGTGCTAGCGTGTGACTTGTCCTTTAAGGAACTATGTTGGTGCTTGTCTTTTGCTTCAGAGTCTCTACCTCTCCATGGCTGTTTTATGTTATCCTGATCGGGACCTCCTTCTGAAGCTTATTGGTTCCTGAAGACTATTTCAACCTTCTGTGATCAGGGACTCATTGCCTGATCTTCATGTTACAAACACTGCCGTGGGTTCTGGCTGCATATCTGACTTCTTGACTATCTCCTGGATGTTATCTGTTGCCAAGTCCTGCTGGTCATCACTGCTCTCATCGGCTCCGCTGTTTACCACTTCGTGATCATTTACAAGCTGATATTATTCCTTGATCTCCATCTGCACACCGAACTGTCTCGTGAGTTGCCTATTACATCTGCACTCCTATTTGGCTCAACTATCTTTCGGCCTGGCTGACTGTATTCTTCATTGAAATACAATCAAGTTCTTGTCATCTGTGGTTCTATGTCTGCTACGGCTATATTACTACTCTGCTGATTATTAGTTGCTGGACTGTTTATTAGAATATACATTGCCGAGCCAGTAGCCAGTTCCGTTATTCAAGTTGTGTGCATTATCAGCTGTATCCTGTTTAATGATGAACTCTCGCCTCTTGGTGAACTGGGATTGTATGTGACTCCTAGTGTTACACACGGTTGGACTATTATTGCCACGCTGTACTTCTAAGCAACATTCAATTGCATGTTTCCTGATTGCCCAAGTTCTTGGACTGCATTAACATCTCCTGTTCCGCTGTTTGAACCATTATGTTACCTGTACCATCTGCTAAAGTGAATCATACTTCCTCTGGATCAGCCAAGTCTATTTACTACTCATATTGGACTTTCAGCTGTGTCAGTGATTCTCCTTTACTGCTGAGTGTGTTCTGAAGGTTTCAAGTGTTCTATATCATTATCTCAGCGTTGAACTGTTTCTGCCAATACATGACGTTGCTAATGGTTACCATCTGAAGTACTGCTGTAATTGTATTGTTTTATGAACTGCCGTGTACTCAGCCCAACTGAGTTGTATTTATATATATTTTACATCTGTCATCTACTGTTGCTGAATAATCTATCAATATACTAATTGCAACACTATATCATCGTCTGTGTATCCTTCCTTGTGCTTCTCCCAAGTTGAATTATCAACCCCAATGGGTTCTGTCTCCACTATCCTCTGCTTTTACCATCTTGGTAGAGGTTGGGGATCCTCAAAATATCCATAGCCGTGACATCCACACTCATTACATCCTCCCATTGCCGGTTACAGGACTTTTTTCGGTCTGCACCCATTCTATGGAATTCTCTCCCTCACACAATAAGACTCTCCTCTTGTCTACAAGATTTCAAGCGTTCTCTGAAAACGCACCCTTTCAGTCAAGCTTATAATATTCCTCAACCACCCTCTTAACCTCACTACATTACCCTATTACCACCCGTTATACAACTATCCCTTGATCAACATTGTTGTGTGACAGGATCATTTAGCTTATGAGTCACTTTTACCTTTGCAGTCTAGCTGGGCCGACTGCAAATGTAGACTTAACCTTATGTTTCAAACTCCATTTGTCCAATAGATTGTAAACTTGCGAGCAGGGCCTTCTCACCTCTTTGTCTGTTTTACCCAGTTTGTTTATTAGTTTACTATGTTTGTCCCCAATTGTAAAGCGCTACGGAATATGTTGGCACTATATAAATAAATAAATGATGATGATGATGATGATATGTAGTGGAATGGTGGGAACAATATGTGGAACCACTTACAATCAACATCTTTTAACACTTTTTAATTAACGACTATGTTTATTTCTTGCAAATATTATTCAATCCCTGCTGTTCCAGTTATGTTATCGTTCATGTTATATTGTATCATGTACAGGACTTATATTACCATCTATCACAGTTAATCCACTCATTTTAGCTTCAATATAGTTTGTACATTTTTGAAGACCCTTTATGGTTGATCTAATCCAGGGGTCGGCAACCTTTTTCTGTAAGTGTGTCGGCTAAAACCTCGTCAAGCCCAGGTGTGCCATTATTTATATATATATATATATATATATATATATATATACGCAAAGGACAGATATTTTGTGTTAAATAGGCTTCACTGTGCAAAAGCCTCCTGCACATATTGGCTGGGGAGACAGAGGCACATATTGGCTGGGGAGACAGAGGCACACATAAGTCAGGAGGGACAGAGGCACACATAGAGCAGGGGTGGCAGAGGCACACATGGGTCAGGAGGGACAGAGGCACACATGGGGCAGGGGGACAGAGGCACACATGGGGCAGGGGGGACAGAGGCATATATTGGCTGGGGAGACAGAGGCACATATGGGCAGGGGGACAGAGGCACACATGGGTCAGGAGGGACAGAGGCACTCATGGGGCAGAGGCACACATTGGGAGGGAAAAATGGAGGCAGGAGAAGGCAGGGTTGTAATGTAGATGGGAGATCTAACTTACTTCAACTTACTCCGCTTTTACAGTGCACCTCGAGAGAGGCATTCAATAATAATGAGTCAGAAGGGAGGCGAAGAGGGGAAAAACAGGTAGAAGGAGGTTGTAGGTAGAGGATGTAGCGCTGCGGTACCTGTATAAATGACCGCACACACGCTACAGTTTAAATGGAAACTACCTATTCCCCTAGAGACACCAGCGGCAGAAGCTCAGAGGTCCCGATAACAGCGTTCCCCCTTGATGTCAGGACGTGACCTGGGGGCCGGCGTGCCAGTGTTAACGGCTTCGCATGCCAAATCTGGCATGCATGCCGGGGGTTGCCGACCCCTGATCTATTCCATCATTATAGCAGAGCATAATTTTCCCATCCTGTCCCTATTGGCAGCTATTTTGTGTTTGATGCATCTCCTACACAAGCAGATTCAGTGGTTTGTGGAAGTATATTATGTTCAGTATTTTATGCTAAAATATATCTAGGCAATGTTCAGAAACTGTTAGGATATTGCTGGTTTTGTTTACTGCCTCACTGTGGTGCCCTCTATCCCTTTATATACTATACATGCAGTGAAGTATCAGTACCTTTATGCAATAATTGTCTACTCTCCTGGAATGTCTAGGAGACTCCTGGATTTCTGGAAATCCTCCCACACTCCTGGGAGAGAAGGGCAACCTTCCGATTCCTGGCCACTTCATTAGTTAAGTGGTGGGGCGGGGCTTAGGATGCGATTCACGCATCATTATGGCCCGCACCCTGCTGTAATAGGCTATAAATTGTGATGACAGTTTAGGGGCAGGGCCAAATTGCACAATTCGCCCAGCCCCATCCCACACACCCACCTATCCCCGGATCTCCCGAAGGCCAGCTTGCCAAAATTGGCAAGTATGCAGTGTAATGTTTGGAGGAGATGTCAGTGAAAATGTGACGATCATATGTCGTTAAGTTTTCAAGATAATGTTTAGGATTTCTGCCTCACAGTGCTGGGATCATGGGTACAATTCAAAGCAGGTTCCTATCTGTGTGGCATTTGTATGTTATTTCTGTAGGTTTCCTCAGAATGCCAGTGGGGCAGGGGATGGAGACGAGTGTCTTAGAGAAAAATATGTAGGGGTGATGAATTGTGTTTTGGATAGAACTGGGAGGGGGTGTTGCTGGAGGCTTGAAGAACAAATTAATACATTTGGATGGATAGAACTGTCAGCCAATAAAGCAAATGAATAGTAAAAATTCATATTTAATAATAATTAAATTAACATTAACACATTTATACAGTATAAATTATTCTCATAAATTATTGCCAGTTACAATGTAGCTACAACAAACTGTTATAACAGGGCAGTGAGTCTTCTTTCCTTATACCCATTCCAGTGACTGACCACACCCCCTCTTTCAGTGGACCACACTCTCACGTGCAGCTAGCCACTTTAGTGGAGCAATGACACTTCACAGTGGCGGACACCTTATAACATGGGCCCCTACCATTGCATTCCACTGGTGGGCTCTGCATGCCTCAGTACGACAATGAATACATGTTATATCTATTATAAATCATTTGATATTCATATTATAGGGGCGTTTGTGACTGTCAGCTTTGATCAGTGTCACTATTGTTTTTAAATACATACTTTATTTTCTTTATCAGCGCTCTCTCATTATTGCATTTATATTATCGTTATATACTGGTTTCAGTAACCTGTTTATCTGTAATTGTGAATTTTATTTATTAGCGCCTGATTTTTTTATTATTTTTATATTCTCTGTAAAGCGCTATGTATTATGTAGGCACTATATAGATAAAATATAATACTGTAATTGTGATTTTACAGGATTTAAGCATTTACTTTTTTTTCTAAATAAATAAAAGTACAATTTTAAATATAATTATTTTTACATCTACAGATGATTATTCCTATAACTGCAAAGCTATATAACAAATTGCATGTTTCCTCAGGGTCACCGTGTACCTGGTTCTGATGCTCTGAGTGATATGTGTGAAGAGTTGTCTATGCTGCGCAGTGAAAATGCATCATTACGGCTCCGTGTTACTGCACTGCAAGAAGCCATTCGAGCCATTAATGCCCGTGTCACACGAATGGCTGGACAGGAGGCTGCTCGTCTGTTACAAAGGGCTGGTGAGAAATAATTTTTTGTTATTTTTAACTGTGGGCATAATGCAGAACTTTTGGAGACATTAGAGAATTTGTATATGATGAGATCGCTGCATCTATCTCCTCCATCGTAATAGGGGAATCAAGATGAAGTGAGTCCGCATCTAATTTGGGGACACACTTGATTGAGATAATCTGTTAGTTGGTGAATAGTGTGCTGTACAAATGTTTACAATATCCATAGAAAACTTCAGCAGTTTGATCATAATGGAAACCTTTAATACCCAGATCATCTACTATAGCAGAGAGAGTCTTGATTTGTAATTATGTCTTAGCCTAATATGCCATAAGACAATTGTTTTTGTCCCCTTGAGAATACACAGTGTGCCTAGAGAAAAGATGTCTACTTTTTTTTTTTAAATCAGAAAATTTTGTTATTATGTTTTTTTCTTTTTCACTCAACACATAAGCCCATAACATTAGGCTATAACAATCAAAACTAAACCCACACCGGGGTAGTAGCAGTGTCATAAGTTCATGCATACATTGTCAAAACACATCATACATCAGCAAATATATGCAGCTTAGGAACTAACTTCAGATATATTTAAAGAATATACAAACATATCAGCAGTTGGCATGCAACACAGGAACAGTCTCCCCGTGCGACCTGCCCACAACTAGCATACAATGAGGCATGAAAATAATAATATTAATAACAGTGGCTGGGTGCCTGCCCCGGACATAATACTCTCAAGAGAGGTCCACCTCCCTCAATCCCTCTGTAACATAAGGAGATATTCTCCATCTACACCAGATCTTCTCATACTTGTCAAGCAAATTTCTGCTAGTGTACATGAATCGCTCATGGCCTACTGTATCATTAACCAGATCAATCCAATCCTTCAAGGCCGGACCCTCCGGGGCTATCCACTTCTTTGCAATGACCATCTTTGCCAACATAAGTAAAGTAGTAATGAGTAGTCTAATAAGCTTATGAGTATTCTTGGTCAAGCCCAGACCGATATTCATAGTCTTGGTGTGATGGCATATATTCCCACTCCCAATCGTATTATGCACCCACCTCCCTCCAGAAGGAAGACATTTCCAGAGCATTTGCCAAAAGTCCCCCCTCACACTCACACACTTGGGACACAGGACCAATTGTCCCCCACTAAATTTAGAAACTCGAAGGAAAATCTGGACCTCACGAAAACTGGCAGAAGCAGCAACCTGACACGGACTGTTCAAAATAGTATCCCAGGTTTTATCGTTAATTTCCCCAGATCAACTTCCCATCATCATCATCATCATCATCATCATCATTTATTTATTTATTTATTTATATAGCGCCAACATATTCCGTAGCGCTTTACAATTGGGGACAAACATAGTAAACTAATAAACAAACTGGGTAAAACAGACAGAGGTGAGAAGGCCCTGCTCGCAAGTTTACAATCTATTGGACAAATGGAGTTTGACACATGAGGTTAAGTCTACATTTGCAGTCAGCCCAGCCAGACTGCAAAGGTAAAAGGGACTCATAAGCTAAATGATCCTGTCACACAACAAGGTCAAGGGGTAGATGTATAACGGTGTAATGAGTGTGGATGAGAGACGCAGATCTTGTGCAGTACGGAGTTGCCGAGTTGGGAGGGATTTTGAGACAAGACAGGAGATGTATGTTGGTGCAGCTTTGTTGATGGCCTTGTAGGTTAGTAAAAGTATTTTATATTGGATTCGGTAGAAAACAGGCAACCAGTGTAGAGACATACAGAGTGATTCAACAGAGGAATAACGATTTGCAAGGAAAATCAATCTTGCCGCAGCGTGCAAAATAGATTGTAGGGGTTTGAGACTGTTTTGGGGAAGACCAGTAAGGAGGATATTGCAATAGTCAATGCGGGAGATGATAAGTGCATGAATTAAGGTTTTTGCAGTGTCTTGTGTGAGATATGTGCGAATTCTATAAATGTTTTTTAGATGTATGTAACATGATTTAGATATAGAGTCAATGTGGGGAGCAAAGGATACGTGTGAGTCAAGGATTACACCTAGGCAGCGAGCTTGTGGGGTGGGATTTATGGTCATGTTAGAAACAGAGATAGAAATGTCAGGTATGCTCTTGTTGGTGGGTGGGAATATTATTAACCCTGTTTTAGAAAGATTAAGTTTGAGTGAGAGGACATCCAAAATGAAATGGCAGAAAGACAGTCAGTTACACGGGACAACACAGATGTCGAGAGATGATACTGAAATCCAATGGAACTTATTAGATTTCCAAGAGAAGTGGTATAGATAGAGAACAGCAGAGGACCTAGCACTGAACCTTGCGTACTCCAACTGATAAGGAAAGCACAGCAGAGGTGGCCCCAGAGACATTAACAGTGAACGAGCGATTAGAAAGGTAGGAAGAGAACCAGGATAGAACAATGTCTTGAAGTTCTAGGGATTGCAGCGTTTGTATGAGAAAAGAGTGGTCAACGGTGTCAAATGCAGCCGAGAGATCCGTGAGAATTAGGAGAGAGTAATGGCGTTTAGTTTTAGCAGTGATCAGATCATTGACAACCTTGGTCAACTCAGTCTCTGTGGAGTGTTCAGAACGAAAGCCAGGCTGAAGAGGATCCAACAGGTTGTTTGCGGAAAGGAAGCGTGTGAGGCGAGTGTAGGCAAGTCTCTCTAGAAGCTTGGAGGAGCACGGCAGCTGAGAGATGGGACGGTAATTTGAGAGAGCGTTTGGGTCGGAGTTTTGTTTTTTTAGAATAGGAGTAATCACTGCGTGCTTGTATAGTGATGGAAAGATGCCAGTAGAGAGTGAGAGATTACAGATTTGAGTTAGAGGTGCAATGAGCACAGGAGACAGGGATCTACCAATTTGCGAGGGAATAGGATCAAGAGGACAGGAGGTAGAGTAGGAAGATAAGAAGAGCGTAGAAATTTCCTCTTCATTTGTGGGGTCAAATGAAGAGAGTGTGTCAGAGGTTGGTGGAAGGAATTGAGCTGATTGCTTGTCGAGGAAGAGGATACCAATTCTAGTCTGTTCTTATCAATTTTGTCCTTGAAATAGGAAACAATAGCCAGGGCACTGATAGTAGACGGAGGGTTTGGGGTGGGAGGATTGAAAAGAGATTTAAATGTATTAAAAAGGCGTTTGGGGTTCCCATAGGCGTTGCAGTCCCGTCAAGCCGCCCACACCAGTCCCTTCCAACAGAATTGAATATATGGACGAAATTTGGTTCCTCGAGCCCAACCATGACAGTTGCACCCATAGAGGACCTGCACTGAGACTCGGGATGGCCCCCCAAAACTGCGAGGCTATAGCATGCCTTAATTGCAAATACCTGAAGAAATGACTACTAGGCAGTTCGTATAGTCCCCGAAGCTGTTCAAAGGAGGATAATATCCCATCCACATCCAACCGGCCTGACACTGAATTTTAATAAAACCGCCCACAAATACCTCCACTCAATGGAATCAAAAGCCCTAGCAGCATCCAACGACACCACCACCGCCCCCTCCTCCTCCGGGTGGGGCAACTTTAGATGGCAAAAAAGTCTGCACAAATTTATAGCCGTAGATTTTCCCGCATAAGACCAGTCTAGTCAGAATGCACAATGTCGCCGATCACCTTATTTAGACGCAACGCCAAAATTTTTGACAATATTTTAATATCCGTTGTTAATAGGGATATAGATCTGTATGAGTCTGGGAACAGGGGATCCTTCCCCTTTTTAGGAATAAGAACTATAAGAGCTTCCGACATGGATGGGGACACAGAGCCCAAATCTCTAAAACTCATAATATTTCTTGTAAGCGAGGAACAAAGAACCCCCTATGTCTCATATAATTCGATAGGGACCCCATCCACACCTGGAGCCTTGCCATTTGGGAAGGAAGAGATCACAGCAGCAATCTCCTCATCAGTGATTGATAAGTCCAAACTCTCCGTGCCAGTCGCACTCAGTTCACAGTCGCCAAGTATGAGTCTAGGTTAGAATCAGAATATTCGGTCCTAGATGCATACGCATCTTTAAAATAAGCATAAAAAACCTCATTAATCTCCTCAGTCACAGTGTGCACCACACCCGAAACATCCGTGATCCCTGCCACTGCAGTCGCCGCCCTCTCAGATCTAGCCAAATATGCCAGGAATCTACCACACTTGTCTGCTTCAAAATATTGAGTGTGCCTAGCAAACAGCAATTTACGTCTTGATTTGTTTAGCAGGTAATCTGCCCACTCCTGCTGCACCACCAGCCAGGCCTGCCTATCAGTTGCCATACGAGAAGAGAGATACACCTCCTCCAAATGTGAGACCAGGGCCGCCGAGGGGGGAGGGGGAGCGGGTACTAATTATGTCAGGGGGCCCGACGATT
Source organism: Mixophyes fleayi (assembly GCF_038048845.1). Lineage (NCBI taxonomy): Eukaryota > Metazoa > Chordata > Amphibia > Anura > Limnodynastidae > Mixophyes > Mixophyes fleayi. The sequence continues at coordinate 235,060,614 of NC_134403.1, forward strand.
TATTTTTTTTTATTTCAAAAGTAACTTTTTTTTCTTGCGTTTTTTTTTTGCGGCGGGGTGGGGGGTCTCAGTCGTTGGTGGGGGGAGCAGAGTAGTTAAAAAAAAACATACGTGATCGCTGCGCCGGCGTCCCTCCTCTCTTCTCCTCTCTGCTCCATTCAGACTGAATGCTGGGCGTGACGTCATCATGTCACGCCCAGCATTCAGTCTGAATGGAACACAGAGGAGCAGAGAGGACCAATAAAGAAGAGAGAAGAAAAGGAAACGGTAAGTAAAGGAAAACGGGGGGGGGGGGCATGGCACAGAGGGATTAAAAAATGGGGGGGGCATGGCACAGAGGGGTTAAAAAATGAGGGGGGCATGGCACAGAGGTGTTAAAAAATGGGGGGGCAGCATGACACAGAGTGGTTAAAAAAACGGGTGGGGGGGGGTGCATGGCTCTAAAATTTCTGGCCATGCAGGATTTCAAAAGACATATGAGTTAATATCTCGCTCATATTGGTGACCATCCGTTCGTACTGATGTTAAAGATTTTGTGGCCTCCTGTGATGTTTGTGCCCAACATAAATCTTCTCATCTGGCCCCTATCGGACCCTTGTTGCCTCTTCCCATACCTTCTAGACCATGGACTCACATCAGTATGGATTTTATAACTGATCTTCTTCCTAGTAGAGGTTATAATACGGTTTGGGTGGTGGTGGACCGCTTTTCAAAGATGGCTCATTTTGTACCGTTAGAGGGATTGCCCTCCTCCTCAGTTTTAGCACAACATTTTATTAAAGAGATCTTTCGTTTGCATGGATGCCCTCAAGAAATTGTGTCTGATAGAGGAGTACAGTTTACCTCTAAATTCTGGCGAGCATTATGTAAAGCTTTGGGAGTTCAGCTTAATTTCTCATCTGGATACCATCCACAATCGAATGGGCAAACAGAGAGGGTGAATCAAGACCTTGAGACTTTTATTTGTATGTTTTCATCTGCTTATCAGGATAATTGGATAGATCTTCTGCCATGGGCAGAGTTTGCACACAATAATCTGTTTCATGAGTCTACCTCTTCTTCTACATTTTATGTTGTATATGGCTTACATCCTGGGTTGCCGAAGTTTTCAGCCCTCCCTCCCACCCATGTCCCTGCAGCTACTGAACTCATTCAAAATTTTTCTACTATTTGGAAACAAGTCGTATCTCAGCTCAGGAAAACTTCTATTCGATATAAATCAGCAGCTGACAAGAGACGTAGAGTTGTACCTGCCCTTTAAAGTGGGTGACAAAGTTTGGTTATCCACTCGGAATATTCGTCTTAAAGTTCCTTCTATGGAGTTTGCTCCTCGATTCATCGGTCCATATAAGATTTTAAAGGTCATCAACCCAGTGTCCTTCAAATTGAAACTGCCACCCTCACTGCATATTTCAAACTTCTTTCATGTTTCATTGTTGAAGCCATTAATTATTAATTGTTTTTCATCTTCAACATCTTCTTCAACAGTACCTGAACTCTCTCAACAGGAGGACTTTGTGATCACTCAAATTTTAGATTCCAAAGAAGTTCGAGGAGTGATCAAATATTTAGTGGATTGGAAGGGCTATGGCCCTGAGGATCGTTCCTGGGTAAAGGCTTCTGAGATTGATGCTCCTGCATTACTATGCAAGTTCCATATTAAGTTTCCACGAAAAGTCATCTTTAAGTGTCCAGTGGCCACTTCTAAAAGGGGGGGTACTGTCACACACCGCTCTCATAACTAGGTGCTGCTGTGTGACTTGCCCTTTAAGGAACTATGTTGGTGCTTGTCTCCTATTTCAGAGTCTCTACCTTTTCATGGCTGTTTTCTGTTATCCTAATTGGAAACCTCCTTCTGAAGTTATTGGTTACTGAAGACTATTTCAACCTCTTGTGATCAGGGATTCATTGCCTGATCTTCGTGTTACTCACACTACCATGGGTTCTGGCTGCATACCTAACTCCCTGAGTGTCTGTCACGGACTTACCTGATCCCCGCCGCTCCGTCCAGCCGCACTTCCGCATTCAGGACCGTGTGACCGCACCCGGAGGCGGTCATATGACCACAACCCTAGAGGCGGGGATTTTGAATCCCCTTCAGTATAAAAACCTCACTCTGACACTCGCTGAGTGTCAGAGCAACACTTACCTGTTCCTGGCTCCTGCTCTTCGTGGATTGCAGTGTCTTCCTGTTTCCAGTGTCTCCTGTGTGCTGATCTCTGCCTGTTTGACTTCCCTGGCTCTCCAATCCCTGTGTACCGACCCGGCTTGCTGACCATTCTCCTATTCTTGTGACCCGTGTACCGAACCTGGCTTGTTGACTCCGAGTTGCCTTCTGATTCTGCCTGACTCCATTCCTGTGTACCGAACCGGCTTGTTGACTCCGCTACCACCGCTTCACTCCGCTGTACTACATCTTGAGGCGAACCTGGGGACCGCAACCTGCGACTCCTGGCAGCGAAGGCCACCCCGCCTTGCGGCGGTTCTTGGTGAACACCGGGGAGATCATTAGACTCCGCACCTCAGGTAAGCCAGCGCTAATCAAGATTAGTAATATAGTATCCAGAATCTGTTACAGTGTCTTCTGGATGTTATTCGGCTGGCGAGATTGCCTGTCATCGCTGATCTCCATTTGGCCCTGCTGAATACCATTTCATGGTTCATCTCTAAGGCTGCAACTATTCATTGAACTTTCATCTGCACATTGAACTGTCGTGAGTTGCTTGTTACAAACTGTGCTCATATTGATTGGATTCATTACCGCCCTGCTCGGCTGTTCATTATTCTTTTGAACTACAATCAAGTTCTGGTCATCTGTGGTTCTAGGTCTGGCATAGCTATTATTATCATTCTGCTGTTTGTGAATTGCTGGACTATTTCTAAGAATCATTGCCGAGCTAGGAGCCAGTTCCTTTAATCAAGTTCTGTGCGATATCAGCTGCTTTCTGTCAAAGGGATGAACTTACGTTTCTCTGTGTATTGGATTTCTATTGTCACGCTGTACTTCTAGCAACATTCTATTGCATGTCTCTAGTTCACCAAGCTCTTGGAATATATATACATCTGTTGTTCCGCTGACAAGTACCGTTACATTACCTATAACCATCCGCTAAAGTGAATCACATTCCATCTGGATCAGCCAAGTCTATTTACTATCCTCATCGGACTTCCAAGCTGTGTCAGTGATTCTCCTTTATTGCTGTCTGTGTTACAAGGTTACAAGTGTTCTGGATCATCATCTCAGCGTTGAACTGTATTGCTTGTTTTTCATGCTGTTGCTCATGGTTACCACTTGAAGTACTGATGTGATTGTTTTATTCCTCAACTACCGTGTACTCAGCACAGCTGAGTTGTACATGTCTTTTATTATTGCTGTTGCACCATTGAACAATATACTAAAGTTGCAACACTACTTTATCGTCTGTGTATTTCTTCATTGTGATTCTCCATCTGAACTTATCCCAGCGTGTTCTGTCTCCACCACCCTCTGCTTTACCATCTAAGTAGAGGTTAGGGATCCACAAATATTCCTAGCTGTGACAGCCATGGTCGGGAATTGAACTCATGAATCTATGAAAATTAAGAAAAGAGGTCTAGCTAGCTCTGAGTTTATCTCCATAAGAACCCTTGGGTGTATGCCATCTGGACCTGGAGCTTTATTTATCTTTATTTAGTGGTCTCCTGACTTCTTCATTTGTAAGCCAGGCATTAATTAATGGTACGGTTGCATTTCCATTTTTATGTACTATTCCTACCATTTATTCCCCTATAGTAAATACTGAAAAAAAGAAAGTGTTTAATACTGTTGCTTTTCCTTATTATCATTAATCAAGCTTTTCAATATTCCATTATCACATTAGAAAATTTAGGCAGAAGGAAACCTGATAACAAATGTATCTCAAAATACTTTATTATCTGAAACTTAACTAAAAAAACTAAACATATACTATATTTGAACAAACACCAAACCTTTACCTTAACTAAATCCCACCCTGTATACTCCCCAACTATGGTATACCTCGATCCCTATATACCTAACTAAACAAGCAAAGTGCTATCAACTCCTAAATTGCAACTAGGAACTTTCCTTTAATATACATTTCTAGCAAAAAATGAGACTGTTATTATGCAGTGTGTTTAGTTTTACCTGCTGATATTCAACTAAGAGTAAACCAGGTCGAACAACATCAGCCTGGGGCCTGCTATCGAATCAGTCCACCGCTTGCTGAGGAGTAGAGAAGAAGGCCTATCTGCGACCACATGGTGTTGGCTGGAAATAGCATAAATGTTTGTCTTGTCCTATAACTTCTAGGAACTGGGCCCATCTATTTTGGACCTCCATGGCAAAATCTGGGAAAACTAACATTGGATGATTTTTAAACTTAAGGGGCCCTTCACTCTGGTCAACTTGATGATTGTGTCTCTGTCTCTTTAGTGAAGTAGTTTGGCAATGAACGTACGAGTTGGAGCCCCTGGCTGGGGAGTTGGTATTGGGTCTTTCCATGTCAGTTCACCCAGGCCATGGCACCCACCGACTCAGATTTTCATGAAACTTGGTTCACTTGATACTACCACATATCTACTAACTCATATAAAATTTATCTTCTCTAGGCATCATAGTTTCTGAGATATAGGTGGTCAAAGTTATGTATAATTGCTCAGAAATGCCACTTCTGATTCTCCGTTTTAATTGTGATATATCTCATAAAAAATTCACATCTCAGTGCCTAATCCACATATCACTTTAAATTTTTTATCCTTTAGCAATCACAATATGGGGATTCCAGAAAAAAAGTTCTATCAATGTTGCCTGACTCTGAGAGTCATTAAAAAATCATTTAGGTCCAAAATCAAGACTTTTTTGAGCCGAAAATATTTTAGTGTTCAATAAGCATTATCAACCTGAGCCAGAGACATTAATATGTCCCTTTTCTTTAAAAAAAAATATCCTTTAAGTATACTTTAATAGGATATGAAAGAAAAATAATGGGCTTTTGATTGCCTGTATGAGTTTTTAATAGAGATGCTCATTGACCCCCGTGAAGTGGTTTTGGATCTGGATTAGCTTCGTGTTTTGGTTTTGGCAAAACTGCCCTTGTATGTTTTTGTTTTGGATCTGTATTTTTATAGAAAAATTGCTAAAATATGCTAAAATCACGTAATTTTGCTCTTTTTTTGATTCTACATTATTATTAACCTCAATAACACTAATTTCAAGTCATTTGCCGTCAATTTTGACCACCTCACAGGTCACATTATTATTTTGATACACTTTTGGACAAATACTGCAGTGACCTGGCTGGATGCTAAGCTACAGAGCAATGACTCAAACACACCGCAGTTCCTACCACATCTAGAACACATTGGCTCACAGCAGTGGCAGAAAAGTGGTGCAAGATTAAATTGTTCTTGGATCATGAAACCAGTTATGGTTCATTTGATCGCTCTACCTGTTTCTTGGATAACTGAGGTAATTCTACAGCTAATACATGGCAACGAGCGCAGACCCCCCTCGTTGTTAATAAAACTGTTGTCTTTATACGTTCAAAAAAATTACAAATAATCCTCCACCATTCTTTTGATGTTGATAGTAGGATCAGATGTAGTTACAGCATAGGTGTCACTAATTCTGGTCAATTCTTTTATAGTAGACCAGACCAGGGGGTAAATGTATCATACTCCAGTTTCTTCAACTCGCCGGAGTTCGGCGAGATGACAGCTAAAATTTAAAGCGGCGCTGCCTTGTAAAGGCAAGTTTCCCTCGCCGAACTCCCGCGAGTTGAAGAAACCAGAGTATGTCAACATTTTGTGCTGAGTCATCTACATCATCAATGGGTGTCTAAGATTTTTGCTAAGCACACAACAATATATAGCACATGTAGGTAACATTGGCACACAGTGGTAGCTGAAAGGAAAAATGGTGCAAGATGGAATTGTCCTTGGAACCTCCCACCCATCTTAAAAAGGACATGCACACTTTCCTTTCCCACCCATCTTAAAAAGGACATGCACACTTTAACAAGCCAAGCACTTCAGCCACAAAAGTGACACTCCTTGTGGCTGAAGTACTTGGTTTGTTTGGGCCCCCACAAAACAATGGCCTTAAGCCTCCTAAGGTAGCAGTGCTGTTAACGAAATCTACTGTGGAAAGATGTTGTTGTCATCATCCTAACCCTCATCAGTGTGTACATCATCCTCACACATTATTAATTCATCACCACTGGAATCCACCATTACAGAAGTCTCAGTATTTTGATGTAATTGGCGGGAAAGGCCTTCCTCGTGGAACTTGAAGTTCATTTTTATGAACATCATCCACATCCATATTTTGAGGAAGTAGCCTCCTAGGCCGATCTCTGACAAGGTTCCCGGCTGTGCTAAAAACTCTTTCCGAGTACACACTGGAGGGTGGGCAGCTTAGGTAGCGCAAAGTGAGTTGGTACATGGGCCTCCAAATTCCCTTTTTTTCCTCCCAGTATGTAAAGGAACTGTTTGATGTGTCTATTTCTATGCTGTCGTGAAAATAATCCTCCACCATCCTTTGGATGTTGACAGTAGGATCAGGTGGAGTTATGGCAGAGGATTCACGTTTTTTGGTCAATTCTTTTAGACCAGACCAGATGTCAAAATTTGGTGCAGAGTCATCTGCATCATCCCTGGGTCTCTTGGGAAAGCTAAGTTTTTTCCTAGCAGCAGTTTTGTGAGAAACTGAAGGAGGAGACGTCGTCCTGTCACGTAACACTTGAGCTGTCATCTTGCTCAACAGGAGCTCCTTGCATCTCTTCAGATCTGGGTTAGTTGGAAACAAAGAGAAGACATAGCTCTTAAACTGAGAATCAAGCACAGTCGCCAAGATGTAGTAATCTGATTTCAAAATTTTGATAACTCTTGGATCCTGGTGAAGCGAATAAAGTACTTGATCTACAAGCCCGACATACTTGGCGTAATTGCTTTGTTTAATCTCCTCCTTCAGTTTCTCAAACTGGTTTTCCAAAAGTCTAAATCACTTGACTCAAGCTAGCAGTGTGTGAACTCACTTCACAGGTGACTACTTTGAATGGTTTCAGCTCGTTGCACAACACGGAAAGTATTCTCCACTGCGCTTGACTAAAATACATCCCCCCTCCTTTCCCAATGTCATGGCTTGTGGAGTAAGCGTGGATGGCTTTTTGCTGTTCCTCCATCCGCAGAAGCATATACAGGGTGGAATTCCACCTTGTCACCACCTCTTGCTTCAGTTGGTGGCAGGGTAAATGAAACTGCTCTTGCAGCTGCTGCAATCTCCTACACGCTGTTGCTGAATGCCGGAAATGTCCAGATATTTTACGGGCCACAGACAGCATCTCCTGCACGTCTCTGCCATTTTTTTAAAAAGCTCTGCAGCACCAAGTTTATTGTGTGAGCAAAACAGGGAATGTGATGGAATTAACCCAGCTGTAATGCTCTCACAATATTGGTGGCGTTATCAGAAATGACATATCCTGAGGAGAGTCCAAGCGGGATAAACCATGTTGCAATGACATCCCTTCGTTTTTGTAACAGGTATGCCTCTTAGTGAAGCAGGTGATACACAGAGTAGCCTGCCTTTGACAAATGTGACGTACTTGGGTACATGCTGCTGCTGTTCCTGCTTGTGAAGGCGAATCACCAACCCAGTGGGCTGTCACAGTCTTTAGTTTGCCCAGTTTCGCTTCTCCACATATCTGTGGTTAAGAATGGGTACAGTGGGTAGAATGGCATTTAGCAGCCCAATAATAACATTTTTACGAACCTTCTGGTAGAGGTGAGGAATAGCTTTTCTACTAAAATGGTGTTGTGATGGAATTTGGTAATGGGGACACAAGACCTCAAGTAGCTGTCTAAAACCAGCTGCATTCATAGTCGATTTTGGATGCAGATCTAATACTAGCATAGTCGCTATGGCGTCTGTGATCCACTTTGCAACTGGGTGACAGCTTTCATACTTGCTTCCTCTTGCAAACGATTGTTTAGCAATCAATTGTTGTAAACTACTAGTACTCTTCTTCTTGGTCTGCTTCTGGGATGAAGATTCACCCCCAGCAGCAGCAGCAGTGTGACTAACGCTCAAGAATTCTTCTGAGGAATCCAGGATAGTGGAGAAGTCATCTAGCCTTAGCCACTTGGATGCAGGACTAACGCCCATCGATACTGAGGATATTGACGAGGACAGTGTTGTGGGTGTAGATTGCAGGCATCGGGATGTGGGTGAGAGAAGGGTCTTAGCTGATGATGGACTGCTTGTTGTTGTTTTTTTAGCATAACTTTCAGATTTTCCCAACACCTTGCCATGAACTTGCATCAAATGGCGTAACATGGATGAGGTTCCTAGATGGTTAAGGTCCCTACCTTGACTGACTCTGGCTTTACATACGCTACAAATGGCTAGACAACTGTTGTCAGGATTTGGGTAAAAATTATTCCACACATAAGAGGTGGATTTTTTGGTCTTATATCCAGGCATGACAATGACCTTCTTGTCATGTGCAAGAACTGCTTCCACCAGTGCAGGACTTACACAAACAACATCATCCTTATCAACATCCTTATTAGCGCCCTTGTCGGCTACAAAAATATCCCCCTCATCCTGCTGCAATTCCAAAGTGGCATCCTCAATTGATGTATCACCGGCTACACTCGGGCTGTTCAAGCACACATCTGCAGAAAGACTGAAAGGGGCCTTCTTTATGGGTACACTATCATAATGGTCACGATTACACATAGCACTCGTGGATGGATTCTCCTCAGGGATTTGTGTCATTTCTGAATCTGAATATACATTTTCCTATAATGCCTTACTGTTTTTTTCCAGCTCGGCTTTTACACGTAAAAGTCTTTGGTCACCACTTTTGGAGTCCGAATGACAAGGTCTTGCTTGGTCACGATATTACAAGAAGATGCCTCAGTAACAGTTGCAGAACTCGCACTCATAGAGAAAGGCAAAGGCCTCATTCTTTCTTTGCCACTGCGTGTGTAGAATGGCATGTTGGCAATTTTATTTTTTTCTGCAGATAATTTTGCCTGGATTACAGCTCTTTTTTTCTTGACCAAGGTAAAAGGTGTTTTTTTACTTTTTAGTTTCCCTGACTTAAAAACACTATGTACTTTTACATAGGCTTTACAGGGATTACTATCATCATGACTGGTGACAGCAGCTGCTCGGTGCTCCTGGTCTTCTGTGTACTGCTGTGAATCCATTTTGATAACACAGTACACTGTGACTGCAAATTCAGAAGAAAAGATTGCAATGCCTAGAATTTGTACTTCAGCAATGAAAATTAGCAATGGAGCAATGGAGCTCATCTCTTTGGGTGTATATAACACCGTACACTTTGACTACAAATTTAGAAGAACAGCCTGCAAGGCTTAGTATTTGTATTTCAGCAATGACAGTTAGCAATGGAGCTCTCCTTTTTGTATACTACCTATATAACACAGTAGAATTTGTCAGCAGAATTACACTAAACCTGACAGCACTAGTATTTGTATTTTTCTGCAATGAGACTTAGCAATGGAGATCTCCTGAATGTCACTGTAGACTTGAACACTGTTACCCCCTCCTCTTTCAATTCTATCTATTTGGCTGACCAACTGCTCTACACAGTGTGCTACCCCTTCTGTGTCTCTCTTTCAAATGGCGCTAGCTCGCCGTTGAGGACGGTATTTATAGATTTCAAAGCTTGCGAGATCTGAGATCCGACGGCGTAACAATGACGTTTTGCCTCTCTACTCGGGTCCCCTAAGTTCCGATGTGTTTGGTTCTTGAGGAACCGAGCCTCAGCATCTCTAGTTTTTAACTTTTAATTAAAATGTTCTCTTTAAAAACAAAAAGTAATTAGTTATAATTTTGCACACCAGGGGGTAAATGTATCAAACTGCGGGTTTCCGGTGGGTTTGAAAAGTGGAGATGTTGCCTATAGCAACCAATCAGATTCTAGCTATCATTTTGTAGAATATACTAAATAAATGATAACTAGAATCTGATTGTTTGCTGTAGGCAACATCTCCACTTTTCAAACCCGCCGGAAACTCGCATATTGATACATTTACCCCCAGGTGTTTTCCTTTTGGAATCTTAAACACCACCATTAAATTCCTCATAAAAATTACCCCTATAAGGGCCACTTGCCTCTCTTGATTGCTTCTCTGTAATTTATGAAACAATAGTAGCTGTCAGCATTCTCAAAAGGTGATGTCACTCACGGCAGGTTGGGGCATGTTTCAACCTGCACTAACAGGTTCATTCTTACTGAGCCTTTACTGTGGTAAGTCTGTCCTCTGCTATCTGTTTTAGAGTGAAGGTGTTCTGTATCAGAAGATACTGTTATACTAGAATGTTTTTATTTTTTTTCGAACGAACAATGGTTGTACATTGCACCCAGCTGTAATCTACTGTCGAAGTCAGCAAATTGGATAAAGTCATTTCAATTAAAATCGAGCAAACTTGGTTGTCTTTGTCTGAAAAGATGCATATGGTACGCTACGGCGTAAAAGGGCACTTTACAGCGTAAAAGGGCGTACGCAGCCACAACAAGTGGCAACAACAGTATTTAGTCTTTTACATACATTCGCACAAACACGCTCACTTGTAAAATAGTACACATTAATGGTAGTTGCAACACATAGTCATTTATGTCGAAATATAGTACTATTTATGTTTTATATTATAAGTTATATGCATATTAGTGAAATATATGGAACAGGTTGAAGGAATCATATCATGTGTGGTATCATAATAAACCTCTTAACATTTGCTACTGTTCGGTTCACTCTGCGAAGGAATCACAGAGTGCATACGCAAGTTATGAATGATAGGGAATTATGAACTACTTAAGACTAAGGAATCTTGGCGGGAAGAGCAGAGCATACCCCCTGGAGAGATGACCCCCTCCTTTGGATTCTTTAGGATGAACTAGCCAATGATTGACAACCCCTTGGACCTTCCTGAAACCTGGACCAATTGAAGCAAGCTATACCAACTTCATTGTTTTACTGTATTCCTGTGTGCATATAAGCAGCAGCTTCTCATCTAGTGTTCAGACATCTTGTCCCCAGACTTCAGGATTGAATGACTGTACACTGGATCCAGAGCGCCTGCGATAAGTAACGGCTGTACTTATTATCACTTCGCTTGAATATATTATACTACTTTTTGTGAATAAATCTTTGTGCGTTGGAAACACAAATCGAGGTTCGACAATCGTTATTGGTTAGCGACAATACGCACATAACAATTTGGGGGCTCGTGAGCTTTGGAGGTTTCGTTGTCAGACGATAAGCAAGACCAACGGATTTCGGTTCCTCAACAAAGGGTGGAGACGCGTCATATACGGGTAAGAACGCAATTTGTTCAAAACCTGAATTTTACTCTGTGTTGTGAAACTGAATGTCCGTTTTGCATTGTCTAGGGCACGCTAACTAGAACCTAGGGACAAAAGAGAAAACTGTTTCTTTTTACTGTCATTGTGCGTTTTAACTGTATTGCATTGCTTAGCGTATGTGTATTTCCTGCTGTGCGTACGCGAACTTCCGGTAGATTTGCCACGTGGTTAAACAATCGTTTTGATAGAGGCTTTCACAAGTAATTATACTATACACATATAATAACTGAGACATTATTACTATTGTTGGGAACTTTTAATTTTCTGCGCAGAAAAGGTGTATAGTGTGTGATTTTGTAACGTAGATACACTGTTTATTATTCATTGTGCTCAGTTGCTGTCTGACGAGGCGGGTTGCCCAACTGAAGGACGGTATACAGGGCAGGTATACCGAATGCGAAAATGTGGTTTTCGCAAAGCTCTACCAAAAGATCGCAAGGTTTGCTAATAATTAGTATTGGTAGGCTGTGCGATCTAACCGCACGATAACTGTCAGTGCGAATTGGAGAAGCAGCTAGGAGGAATTATACTTGAAAGGCAGGTTGATTTTATCAACTTGTGCTACCAGCGATAATAAACTCAGCAGATTTTGTGGTGAGCCAGGGTATCAAGGAGCTGATAGCCCTTGGGGCCCACAGTGATATTTCTGTGTTAGGGGTCCTCGCCGGGTGCGAGCAAAAGCGAGTGGACGCGGCTAATGGAAATACGTCCACCGGGCATTAGAGATCTCTAGCGGTGATTGTAGCAACAGGGTTGAAATTGTTGGGTGGAAAGAACAGAGCATTGCGGTGTGTCTGTGTTCCACATAAAAGGGTATTGTTGGCCGGAAGGAACAGAGCATTGCGGTGTGTCTGTGTTCCGTGTAGAAGGTATTGTTCAACATGGGTGCTAAGCATACGCTAGAGATGGCCCAGTGTACTGCCTAAGGAAGGGCCTATTGGTTAAGCGAGGTTTCTCATGTGTAAGAAATATGGTGCATACGCAAATGTGTATTGTGACACGTGGGTCACTCAAGATGACCAAAGATTGTGATAGGCCTTTCCCAACAATAGGGAGTTTTAATGCAGAGGTACTAAATACTGTAAAAGATAAAGTATGGTTGATTAAGTCAACGAAAGTGAGGAATAAACATAATGATTGTTTAAAATTGTGGCAAATGGAAGTTAACACGTGGCAGAGCAGCAAATGCACAGCGGAAGTAGGCGTGGCGAAAAGCGCGCGCAGGGCGGAAGTAGCCGTTGAGAAGCGTGGCGCACGCAGCGCAAGCGCGCCCCCGCCAACTTATGTGGCGGGAGGGGTAAGTACAGCCGTTATTAAAACTGGAAAAAGAGAAATTGCTAAGTTGTATCCTGTTTTAAGCCAGTTTAAAACAAGTGTATCAGAAGATGAAGATGAACCCACTGTGATTTCGGCCATTGCTCATGCTGTTAATATGCTAGAGGTTCAGCGTAAGTATGGGAAAGGAGCAATGGCTGAGATAGGTGAGAGTAGTGTGATCACTAGGAGTGATAGCGTTCTAAATCTTGAAACAGCAGATCCGGTAGTGACTTCTGGAGCCAGTGAACCAGTGGGTGCGTACCCAGTCCGCACAATATCAGTTCTCAATGGGAAACCGGATAAGGATGGTGTAGTTCCTTTAAGAAATGTTACAATGCATTGTCCTTGGACTAGATCAGAGTTACGTTCCATTATGACCGGTAGCATACTACAGTGCACAATTGGACAATGTGGCAAGATCACTCCCAACATGTCTCAGAAGTGTAGCAGCAACTGCTCTTCTGGTAAGTAAGAGCGAGGACATAGTATTAGGACATAATTCAACTGTCTATACACCCCATGCTGTATCAGCTCTGTTAAACTCAGCCCAAACCAGACATGTTTCTTCAGCTAGATTTACAAAGTGGGAACTAGCCCTGATGGCAACCTCAAACATCACCATCAAAGGATGTAGCACCTTAAATCCAGCTATATACCTTCCATATGTGTCTCTAGAGACACAAAGGGTGGAAGGTGAGGAGACCCTGGTTGATGATGAGTTAGGCAAGAATACTGACATGCATGACTGTATGGAACACCTGAATCAGACCTTTACTGCAAGGCCCGACATACGTGACACCCCCTTAGAAAATGTAGATTTTACGTTTTATACAGAAGGGAGTTGTCATAGACAGACAGAAATGGGAGAGCTATGTACTGGTTATGCTGTTGTAGACGATCAGGATGTGGTAGAAGCTGAACCCCTTGGTCCACCTCACTCAGCCCAGGTGGCGGAACTAGTAACATTAAGGAGAGCGTGTGAGTTGGCAGAGGGTAAATCAGCCAATATATATACTGACTCTAGGTATGCCTTCGGGGTAGTGCACGATTTTGGGGCGCTTTGGCATCTTAGAAACTTTACGACAGCAGCAGGTACGCCAGTGGCACACTCACAACACATAAAAGGACTTCTGACAGCGATACAGTTACCCAGAACAGTAGCCATCATAAAGTGCAGAGCCCATACCTTTGAAGAAGACCCAGTGTCACTGGGCAATAACAGGGCGGACAAAGCTGCTAAATGATGTTATGTGCGTATTGTCGCTAACCAATAACGATTGTCGAACCTCGAGTTGTGTTTCCAAAGCACAAAGATTTATTCGTAAATAGTAGAATAAATATGCTCAAGCGAAGTAATAATAAATACAGCCTTACTTATCGCAAGCGCTCTGGATCCAGTGCAGTCATTCAATCCTGAAGTCTGGGGACAAGATGTCTGCACACTGGATCACAAGCTGCTGCTTATATACACAATCAAATACAGTAATACAATGAAGATGGTATAGCTTGCATCTATTGGTCCAGGTCTCAGGAAGGTCCAAGGGGTTGTCAATCATTGGCTAGTTCATCCTAAGGAATCCAAAGGAGGGGGTCACCTCTCCAGGGGTATGCTCTGCTCTTCCCACCAAGATTCCTTAGTCTTAAGTAGTTCATAATTCCCTATCATTCATAACTTGTGTATGCACTCTGCGATTCCCTCGCAGAGTGAACCAAACAGTAGGATATGTAACGAGGTTCATTAGGATACCACTCATGATGTGATTCCTTCAACCTGTTCCATGTATTTCACTTATATGCATGCAACTCTGATATAACATATAAATAGTACTATATTTCGACATAACTGACTATGTGTTGCAACTACCATTAATGTGTACTATTTTATAGGTATGCGTGTTTGTGCGAATGTTTGGTAAAAGACCAATTACTGTTGCTGCCACGTGTAGTGGATGCGTACGCCCTTTCACGCCGTAGCGTGCCCTTGTACGTCGATACGTACCGTACGCATCTTTTTAGACAAAGACAACCAAGTTTGCTAGACTTTAATTGAAATTACTTTATCCAATTTGCTGACTTCGACAATGGGCAGCAGGGCAACCTATGACTGTATCGACCGACAGTATTATAGAACAGTTATATAGACATATATTATAGACAGTTTTTCAGACATTAGACATGCAGAAATTAATTGAAATGCAAGATTTGTGTTCCCTGCAGGAAAAGGCGGTCTGGAAGGCGAAGGGATGTGGTCAAGAGTCCTCAGGACTCTGGAGGGATGGACAAGGTAAGCCTGTAGCTCCCCGAACATACTATCCAAGCCTGGCTGAAGCAGCACACGGTCTGACTCACCTGGGTAAAGAAGGTATGTGCAAACTGTTGAGAGCATACCTGTGGTTTCCTCTCAGGCTGGTAAGAAAGCAATGTCATGTCTTACTTTTTTGAGGAAAAATGTTGGGAAAACTATTCCAACTGAGCCATCCCACATCCCTCCTACAGACGGACCTTTTCAGGTAATACAAATTGACTATATCCACCGTGCAGGAATCTAAAGTATGTGTTAGTGTGTATTGATGTGTTTTCCGGTTGGGTAGAAGCATATCCGGCAGCCACTAATACTGCTGTGTTCACTGCAAAGAAAATTGTACAAGACTTTGTATGTAGGTTCGGTATCCCTAGAATCATTGAAAGTGATAGGGGTACCCACTTTACTGGTGATATCTTCCAAAATATGTGTAAACTCATGGGGATCGGTAGCAGACTTAACACCCCTTACCGACCACAAGCCAGTGGTAAGGTGGAGAGAGTAAATGGTACTATAAAGAACAAGCTTGGTAAGGTAATGGCTGAAACTGGGTTGGCATGGCCTGAGGCTTTGCCATTGGTCCTCTATAGCATTCGGACCACTCCTAGACCTCCTCTTAATCTGTCCCCCTTTGAGATACTGTTCGGACGACAACCTCATTTGATCGTGAGTCCACAAGACGACTTGAAGTGTAATAATGAAGTGACTGTACAATATCTTATAAGAATGAGTAGACAGCTAAAGCAACAACAACAAAAACTAAAAATGCTGTCACCTGGTATGCCAGAAACGAACTGTCATGATGTTGAACCTGGAGACTATGTTATGATCCCCAATTTCTTACATTTAGGTTGTTTAACAGACCGTTGGGAAGGCCCGTACCAAGTGCTGCTGACCAGTACTACATCACTGAAGGTTGCAGAGAGAGACACTTGGGTCCATTCCACAAACTGCAGGAGAGTCCATAATCCGGAGAAAGTGCAAGATAAAACTGAGACAGACGACATAGATCTGTCACTTGTGAGTCTGTTCCGGAAGACCTAAAGCCTGCAGTCGAGACACCTGAACCAGAGACGTTGCCCCAGAACTATCTTTCCAGCGATGGAGTGGCGGTTTTTGTTTTTCTTCTGTTCCAGGATTTTCCTTGTTTTTACTCTTTCTAGGACATTCTATTTTTGTGAAGGAGGATAGAGGACGGAGGAGGGTTCTGGTAGTGATGCGGATGAGATGGAGGCAGAGGAAAAGAATACTAGAGCAGCCCATTATCAAGCTTGGTCCGGGGGTTATGAAAAGGTCTGCTAGCTCAGGAACTCGGAGGCAGTGTGAGGGGCTATTGTCTTATGAGTATTGTATCTGCAAGTTCTGTGACTCCCTAGTTGAAGAGAGATGCATCCAACGATGCCAGTCCCCCAGTACTCTGAATATAGGCGGTGTCACAGGTACTAGGAGTTGCTTACCCGAGTTTCACCAGATGGAACTCTGCCTCTCTAGGGTTATAGCACGCACCTCAAAGCAGGCAGGTGAATGATTGGAGCGACACAACAGCAGGAGAGTAGAGATAGTCTGAGGAAGTCAGCGACTTGCAGCTATGGTTAGAGGAAAGTCAGCGACTTGGAGCAGTAAACTGGAGGCTGAAGATAATGTAGACACGAGGAGTGGATGTGGATAGGTGATGGTAGGTAGAGGAAGAGTCAGTGGTCTGCATACAGCAAGTTGTACCACTGTAGTGAAGGGAAGAATAGTACTGGTGCAGGTAGGTAGCAGGGTAGTCGGTGGTCTGCGTTCAGCAAGTTGTACCACCGCTATGGTGAGGAGTCTGGTCCAGGTGTAGGTAGGTAATAGGAGAGTCAGTGGTCTGCGTATAGCAAGTTGTACCACCGCTGTGATAGGAGGACTTGTGCGGGTAGGTAGCAGGTAAGTCAGTGGTCTGCGTGCAGCAAGTTGTACCACTGCTGTGAGAAGGAATGAGGACTTGTCCAGGTGCAGGAGAGGGAAGTTAAAAGGCAAACTGTGGCTGTATGGAAACAGCGCGAGTAGAGCAATGTCTTGTGAGGCAGAGATGGAAGGCACAATGAATAGTCTGTATGGAGTAGATGCCTTGCAGTGAGGAAAAGCTGGTCACAGCAGATATGCACAATAACGCTAAGTAGTAGCGTGAGGAGATATCGTAGCTTGAGTGAAAGCTTGTCCTAAATGAGGCAATGCAGTAACACAGTCTATATGGGTACTTGTACTCTGTGCAGCAAACAACAATGGATACAACTGGTATGCGAGCAATAGGCAATAGTCAATAGTCAGTAGAGCATACCCAGTTGTGTAGATCCGGAGTAAGCTGAGAAGGGAAGCGTTGTAGCGGTATGGGAACCGCCGCTGAGTTGAGCAGGGAGCAGCGTGAAAGCTGAAACACGAGTAGAGCTGGAAGCAGTTTGGAAACTGTACACACGAGTAGAGCTGGAAGCAGTTTGGAAACTGCACACAGGAGTAGAGCTGGAAGCAGTTTGGAAACTGCACACAGGAGTAGAGTTGGAAGCAGTTTGGAAACTGCACACAGGAGTAGAGCTGGAAGCAGTTTGGAAACTACACACAGGAGTAGAGCTGGAAGCCGTTTGGAAACTGCACACAGGAGTAGACCTGGAAGCCGTTTGGAAACTGCACACACCTATAGAAGTTCACTGGGAGTGAGACTTCAAGATCAGGCCACTACCTAAGGCTGCAGGTGCCTTAAGTAGGGAGGGGTGATCGATCCATCAATCACATTAGTGGTCAGGTGTAGTTGTTAAAGGGACCTGCGCATGAGCAGTGCGACAGGAAGGCGGACGGCCGCGGTTCCACACAGGTGTGAGCGGGAAAGATGGAGAAGCACGTACCAGAGTGGAGGCACTCATACTCCGGTGAGTGACAGGCGGGCATCCTTTGGAGGATTATCACTCCCTGGTGGGTAAGGTGCTAAACCAAACCGAGTGTTGGGTGTGCTCTCACGTGCTGCAAGGGCAGCATAATATAGGACTAGTGCCATTCCCTCTAAACATATCCGAAGTACTCGAATTGAGGGGTGGGAGGCCCATAGATGGGAGGTACAATAACACTAGGTCCCCTAGTCTGACGCTTCGACAATACTCCATAGACAGATCTTTGCTGTGTCTAAATATGTCTCATGCAAAACGTCTGGAGAATTGGGAGGCTGCCCCATCAGATCAGACAATGGCTCGCCACACTCATTTTAAAGGGAGACTCACAAGGTCACCAATAGGCAGGAATGTTGATGGAAGTCACAAACTAGGGCGTATAACCAAACATAAGAAGGTATCCATTGGAAAAGTTTCTATAGATAATTGTAAAAATGTCATCCATGCGGACACTTGTCTCGAGCAAATGAAGACACTGGGCATGGGTAGTTTTGTCAAAACTCTGTGTGATTAATGGGCATACTGTTCCTTATGTTCTCCCTGATGTGTATTTTGTTTGTGGAAGGAAAGCTTATTCCTGGGTGACTCCGAGTTCCAAGGGCTTGTGCTTCTTAGCTAAACTGGTTCCTGAAATCATGACTATTACTCATGAAGAAATGGTTGGTATTCACAAGACTACATCACTACCATACATACACACACAGTATGAACACCGTGGCAAGAGAAATATGATTCCTGGTGAGGAGCCCATAGCTACAAAATTGATTAGTGAGACCGCTGGGTTTCAAGTTATGGTTGCTCTAGATCTCACCAGGACCGCTCGGGGAACATTAAACTTTAAATATATCCAAGACCTAGCTAAATTAATAGATAATATCACCGAGATGTATGATGACACTTTCAGGTATACTGGAAGGGAGCTACAGGCGTACAAGAAGGAGTTGGTGCAACATAGACTGGTACTAAATTATCTCACCTCTATTACTGGTGGGTACTGTGTGACACTGGCCACCCAGTTCGGTGTCAAATGTTGCACGTACATCACCAATAATACGGATGACCCGAAAGAGGTTATAGACCGGAAGATGGATGAAATTTTGCAACTGAAATGGGAATTTCGAAAGAACCATAATTCTTCGTTATATGAGGTCGGGGAAAAGGTGGCAGGTTGGTTCTCATGGTTGAACCCTGTAAAATGGTTCTCCGGTCTGGGGAGTGGGTACAGGAAATGGTTGCTAGTGTAGGTAAGCTCCTTCTCCTTATACTGGGTGTCATCTTAGCGATTGGTTTGTGTGTCAAATGTGTTCCTACTGTGTTGAAGTGGGGAAAATGGTCTCCTAGGAGTAACACTGAGAAAGAGACTGAAAGGGTGGTACCAGATACCGAGATCGTGGTCTGTGAAGAAGTATTGTATAATCCTGAACTCAAAACGGTGATTGGGTGATAGTTTGTTACACTATCATAGGGTGGAGCTGTCGAAGTCGGCAAATTGGATAAAGTCATTTCAATTAAAATCGAGCAAACTTGGTTGTCTTTGTCTGAAAAGATGCGTACGGTACGCTACGGCGAAAAAGGGCGTACGCAGCCACAACACGTGGCAACAACAGTATTTCGTCTTTTACATACATTCGCACAAACACGCTCACTTGTAAAATAGTACACATTAATGGTAGTTGCAACACATAGTCATTTATGTCAAAATATAGTAGTATTTATGTTTTATATTATAAGTTATAAGTATATTAGTGAAATATATGGAACAGGTTGAAGGAATCATATCATGTGTGGTATCATAATAAACCTCTTAACATTTGCTACTGTTCGGTTCACTCTGCGAAGGAAACGCAGAGTTCATACGCAAGTTATGAATGATAGGGAATTATGAACTACTTAAGACTAAGGAATCTTGGCGGGAAGAGCAGAGCATACCCCCTGGAGAGATGACCCCCTCCTTTGGATTCTTTAGGATGAACTAGCCAATGATTGACAACCCCTTGGACCTTCCTGAAACCTGGACCAATTGAAGCAAGCTATACCAACTTCATTGTTTTACTGTATTCCTGTGTGCATATAAGCAGCAGCTTCTCATCTAGTGTTCAGACATCTTGTCCCAAGACTTCAGGATTGAATAACTGTACACTGGATCCAGAGCGCCTGCGATAAGTAACGGCTGTACTTATTATCACTTCGCTTGAATATATTATACTACTTTTTGCGAATAAATCTTTGTGCGTTGGAAACACAAATCGAGGTTCGACAATCGTTATTGGTTAGCGACAATACGCACATAACACTACGCTCATGTTCCCCAGTCTGATGACCTGTTCATCACAAGTTTATGTGTCTTGTCTGATGATTTGGAGCATAATGTAGCATTTGTGTTCAAAACACAGAAATTAATTATTCTTTATACCAAGATAAACATTCCTGTTGTCAAAAACGTGTATTAATTTAGTGATGGGTATGCTGTGCAGTATAATTGCAAAAACTTTCTCAACTTCTGCTACCATGGTCAAGACTTTCAGCCTGATTACTATCTATCTTATGTTGTGGTTTTCTACATTGCCGTAAATTGACTATGCATATATCTTGCATGTATACTGATTAGTACTGTTGAATATCAACATTGGTAATTCAGCCTTCTTTTTATCCATATACTGCTGTTATTGTGATTTATGTATTGTGTGAATTATTGTGTTAAAATCAAAATCATTATCAATTACCACCCAAAAAAATTAATTTATATATCCATCCTGCATTCTCAGTACAATCAAGAGTTTATCTATAAATATGCACGCCTTTTATCTGGAATACGTTTTCGTAGATTTTCCATTTTTTAATAATAGACCTCTTGGCTCATTCATATCTCAGCTGTATGTAGTTTTATCTTTATTCACATATAGTAGCGCTGGAATCTTCTTTGTGAATTGTGTTGTTTTATAGTATGTTTGGACTACCTATAGATCCTAGCAGCTTTTGTAGATATTCCATATATTTATCTGTGCTCACAAACTACTGTATACTAACCCAACTTTGTGTTTTGGCTTTGCTACCGGTTTTGTTGAACAAACATGAAAGATTTTGTTTTTTAATCTAGATTTAATTGAAAATTGTGAAAAATATGTAAAATGTCATTCTGAGCTGTTTCTGCTCCTGTTTTACTATTTCTAGCATTAACATTAATTTACAGTCTATTTTCTAATGATCCCTTCACAATGGTCCCAGTTTTCACTAATATTGGCTAAAGTCTGCAGCGAGCTGTCTTAATGAAGGATTTTGTAACTTTGTCATCATTGCATTTGCTTGTTCTGATTCAATTCAAAAAAATACTACAAGGACAATGCTATTTACTTGCACCATTTGACATTGTTCTCTCTCATCATCTTTTCAATGTCTACTAATGACGCTGTCTGTAGTTGTCCACTGTTGTCTTAATGAAGGATTTTGTAAATCTGCCACCGGTGCATTTCCTTTCTCCAATTCAATTCTAAAAATAATTAACCATAATTTACAGCCCTCTAACTCCATCACATAGCATAAATTATCATAGCTCCGTATATACATGTATTCTTTGCCAGGTCCAACATTTTTCAGAATGTGGGCTTTCAAACGCATTGTCAAGACATGTTTTGGGCAACCAAATCTGCATCTCTAAGTATTATACATACTTGCATGTGTTTTGAAGGGCGACTATTGGCCTATCTGAACTGTCTCATTTACATATTTCTTACACGTCACTAATAGAACATATAAATACAATTTATATACATTCCATATTTATATACATAGGTCTTGGGGACCTTTACTGGAAATCTTGGGTAATCCACTTTACCCCAGGGTTGGAAGAACTTTACCCCGGGGGAATGTATTTTCCTCCCTCCCCATAATTATAAACAAGTACCCTGTTTTTATTCAGAAGGGCAGCATTATGGCACAGAGCATGTAAATAAAACAAGGTATTGAAAACCATGCTCTTTCCACTTCTTGCAAAGCCCACCTAGCTTAAAAAAAATTCATTTTGGTCCCAGATTTTGAGTAAAGTACACTTATTTGTTATATAAGTATTACTTGAAAGAACTGTTAATTTGTGTGGCAAATTTACACCAAATTTTTGCATTAGGGTAACTCTGGAAGAATTAATGAACTTGGTTTTTTTTATAACCATAAAATACAATTATGTACTGTGTATTCCAGTATGATGCCAACAAAAGCCCTTGTGTCTTAAAAAATATAATATAGAACATGCTTGGTTAGGCTAAGTGAAACTGATACAGTTGCGACAATTGGTTTTATATTTAATAAAAATAAGTTTACTGTAACTTACAATGTTGTGAACTGAGCAATTGGTAAATTGAGTTAAGTCTGACTGGATGAAGGGCACATTTTCACATAAATATACAAGGTCCAACTTCCAAGTTATTCCACTCTCTACAAGATATTGTTTTTCAGGTTAAAGATGACTTTAGGTCCTATCAGAGCTTTGTGACATATTAACCTTGTTTCATGTGTTGTTATCTACAATGTGCTTATAATACAAGATTATATAAATTATATTATTTCAGGCTTCTGCATTTTCACCCAACTTCTGTTTTTTCAACATCAGCCCCCTCCCACCATTATGCTTTAAGTCAATGTCTCTCTGTTATTAAAGCCATGTCTAATTATGTTCTCTCTTTTCCTATACCAGGTGACAGTAATGAGGAGATACAAGCTCTGATACAGAATTATATTCATGAGATAGAAGAACTGAGGTAAATATACTTTAATGGTTATGTTCTCTGTGGCTGAACAGAATATTATGGGTCCCAGTCACTGTTTACTTGTTCTCAGATGTCCAACCACACACAACATGAGCCCAGGGCCAGCTTAGGCATATAACCCACAATAAAATCTATATCTTATATAAAATATAATTAGAGATGAGCGGTTCGAATTCAGAGAAATCAAACAGATTGGAGTTTGGGGGTGCTGAGTTGAACATAGTGATCACTCCAAATGCGGATTTGAAAGCGAGGCAAAATGCAATTTCTAATAAAATGTTGTATCTCACAAGTTCTGGATGGATATCTTCTATATATAGCCCTCCATCCTGTTCTAAGATGCGATTTAAGAATTAATAGAATGTGGGTAGGATGTTTGCTGCAATTGTGTGCTCATAAATTGGATTGTACAGGGTTGGACGTGGTGGAAGAGGCAATGTGTATATTGGAATAGCTGTGATTTTACTGCAGAAATCTAAACAGTTTATTTACAAATCAGTCTGCTGGAAATGTGTGCTGATAAATTGGATTTGAGAGATTGAAGAGTAGACAATCAGTGGCTACTGGTAGTAACAGTATATAATAAAGTAATTAAGAGTGGAAAAAATATTATTTCTTGTTTTAAAAATCAAAATGTCTCTATCTGAAGGTAGTTGTGCAAGGGTCAGTATCACTAAAATCTAAATTATTTAGTGGACAAGAAACATGGTGCTGTTTGTCTGGTAGCAGCACACCCTACCCCACAAAAAGTATATATATTTCTTGCTTTTAAAATCCCACATGTCAGCTGAACTAATAGTGGAGACAAAACAGTGTGTTTTCTTAACTCTGAACAGCACACCCCAAATAAAATATGTAACTCTTGCTTTTAAAATTCCAAATCTGACATCTGAACAATTTACTGGTCAAAAAAAACCCTCCCCCAAAACAATATATACCGTATATTTCTTGCTTTTAAAATATCAGGTGTTTCAATATAAGGTCAAACGTGTAAGATCCAGTATCACTGACGTCTAAACTATTAATGGAGAAAAAACAGGGTGCTGTTTGACTGTGAGCAGCACACCCCCACAAATATATATTTCTTGCTTTTAAAATCTTAAGTGTTTCAATCTGAATGCAATTGTGTGAGGAGCAGTATCAGAGATCTCTGAACTATGTGTGGATAAAACACAGGGTGCTGTTATATACACAATTTGCTGTTAAAATTTGAGTCCTTACCTAGGAGGTTTGGAGACATTACCGTATTTTTCGCTCCATAAGACGCACTTTTTCCCCCAAAAAAAGTGGGGGGGGGGGGAATGTGTGCGTCTTATGGAGCAAATACTGCAAAAAAGAGTGCCTGCAGCCAGATCAGATACATTTTCATTGTATCAGTGCGCGGCTGCGTGTCTAAACCGGAAGTTCGGCTATTGACACTCCTCTGATGAAACCGTGGACATTTTTATTGATCTTACAACATATAGCTATATTGGACATTCCTCTCCTGTACCCCGGGGTATCCAGTTGGATTTCAAGTAAGTGGAGGAAGCGGAACTCCGATATATATTGCCTCCGTTTTGTAGTTTTTACCGGGAAGATTTTCTTTCCATGATATATGTTTTCACGGCTTGTCACAGAGGTTTTAGAGCCTGTCAATGACAGAAACTATATCAATCCTTTTGCCAATCATGTCCGCTTAGTTATTTTCGGTTATTGTGTTGTGGCAAATCAAGCTTATTCTAGAAGTCAGGGCTACTCTTTAGGGAAACAGAGTGCCCGTTCGGTAGAAAAAGCAGAAATGTTTTTGCCAATTTCTATTACCTGCACAAGCGATTAGCGCTTCCTAATTCAATTAACCCTGATTGAATCACTACCGCTCATCACAATAGAGCTCTCACTTTTGCATAGTAAACGTGCCGATATATTACGGAGCTCCCATTCAAAGTTTCTCTTTGAATAGACACATAGGGCTTGTCTCATATATCGGAGCTCTTATTCCAACCCAATAAGCTACTGTGTTGTGGCAGAGCAAGCCCAATTAAAATATCCGGGCCGCTTGTCAATGAATCACATTGTTCGCTTGGTACAAAGAGCAGATGTTTTCCTGCCAATTACTATTACCTGCATAAACGACCAACGCTTCCTGATTTGTTTGACCCCAATTAGATCATTATTGTTCATCATAAGAGAGCTCTCACTTCTACATGACAAATGTGTTAAGACACTATGGAGCTCTCAGTCACAGCTTCACACTGAATGCGTCTGAACACAGAGGGCTCTATTTACATATCGGAAACTCTCATTCAAACACATTAGTTTGTTGTGATACATTACGGTGCTCTCACTCATTGCTAGAATAGCGATCAGCGCTTCCTAATTCTTTGACTTTGATTAAACACTGTTACTCTTCACAACAGAACTTTTACTCTCTCCTATTAAACATCTAGGACACTAAGTGGTTTCTATTTATAAGATTTCTGAGACATTATGGAGCTTTTACATGCCGCTCTATTTCTATACTCAGACAGCACTTAATCACGTACTAGGGCTGTTATATACAGCCACAATTTCCGTTCCATAATTTGATTAAACAGTGTTCCGTCAAATCTACCTATATCTCAGGGTTATTCCCTACTACACAAATGTAGCTCATATAGGATATTATTATTAAACAGAATTAATAAAAGTTATATTTTAATTAACATAAGGAGTGCTAATATGTCCCTCTATGATGAACCTCTGTTAACGATTTTGTTGTTTCTATTTATGACAAAGGAATTCCACTCTAAAAACTAGGTGCATCTTATGATCAGGTGCGTCTTATGGAGCAAAAAATATGGTAATTCTCTTATCACTGTTTTTCTAAATAAGCACAAAGACAAAACGGTACAGTCTTGAAAAGCGTACATTCCATGAAGTATGAATGTCAAAAATATTTCTTGCAAAACATAGTTTTATTAAAAGCTGTAGCACATAAATACAATCATGGCTGCTAGACTCCATTTTGTAATCCAGACTCTATTTTGTAATCGAAACCTCTGCGTAAGGGTGCCAAGATTATTGCTTAAAACATATGGATAAATGTATTGTAACAATTCTGACCTGCTTAGTTAGAGGGTAAATGTTCATGCAACTTAATAAACTTGACTCTATTTAAAAATATCAGATCCTCTGACTACTTTAATTTAACAGCTATGACAATTCTGTCCTCTTAATTTCTCAGATTGTGGACTTTCAATTGCATTGTCTAGTCAAGACAGTTGTTTTTGGCAAACAAATCTGCATCAATGTCAGTTATATACACTGTGTAGGAAGGGCGACTATTGGCCTATCTGGACTGTCTGTTTTACATATTTCTTACACGTCACTGATATATAAATATTATTTATATACATTCCATATTTATATACATGGGTCTTGGGGACCGCCTCTGCTGCATGTCTCGGCCAGTCCCCTTTACCCCGGTATTGGACGAAGCTTAGCCCGCGAAATGATTTTTCAGCCCTCCCTCTTCATAAATATATATAAGTCCCCTGGTTTGATTCAGAAGGACAGCATTACGGCACAGATCATATAAGTAAAAGAATGTATGAAAGCTCTGCTCTTGGATGTGATGAATGCTCTGCCCATCAAAATATGTACTGTGTATGTAGTCTTTAAATTTTTGTACAATGCGTGCAGGCCACCTTCATCTATCATCATCAACATTTATTGATATAAAAACAGCAAATTACGTAGTGCATCACAATTGGGTATCTACTTGTCTACTTGTCTACTGATGCTTTTTTCCATCCAATGATATTACCACACATCAAGGTCTTAGCCGCACTTACCACAACCGCCACTATCATATCATGGCTACTCTGGTCCCTCCTGGTCGCATGCAACATTTCAGTCCTTCATATCTTCGTTTACAAACACATACTGTTTGTTCTGCTGCATGGGCTTTGCCATCTTCGATGCATTCAGGTGATCATTCCAGACCAACCAGACTCAGCAGCTGCGATCACTGGAATTATGCAGCCAATAGTTGTTTGGAAAACCCTATTTAAACCTGATGCTGGGATCTGTTCATTGCAGAACAACACACTTCTCTTCTGTGTATAGTTCTTGGCTCCAGGTTCCAGTTGTTCCTGCACTGTTCCTGATTATCCTGCATTTACAAAGTGATCATCTTCTGTGAGCATCCTGTATTTCCAACTAAACATCATTTTGCAAGTATTCTCCATTTTAAAGTGCACATCTCTTTACAATCACCTGCAATTCTAAAGTGCATATCTTCTTTCAAGTATCCTGCATTATCCGGAGCTCATCTTTCTGCAAGTACTCTGCACTTCCAAGCTGCTTACCATACTGCAATATTCTGCATTCAGCAAGAGTACTTACCTCAGTAAGAACTCTGCACTCTCCAGTGTCTATTCTGCAGTACCAGTGGGTATACCGGTATCACCAGTTCTGTTGCTGCAGCTGGTTCTGAGTCTCTAGGGTTTAATTACAGTTCTCTGAATCAGGTCTGTGGCTGCTACGCATTTCTGAGATCTGAGTTCCGAGTCCCTGTCTACAGTTCCAGTCCTTTCTGTTGTGAGTTTATGTGTGTTTTCTATCTGATTTCTTATTAGTGGGTTCCAGTTCCGCGTGCCTGGCTACAGGTGCCGAGATTGAGTTCCTATGAACAGTTCCAGTCTGTTAATACACCAGAATCCAGTTCATTACTCAGGCACAGACTCTGGTCCTAAGACTCCTATACTGCTTATATATTGTGACTAGGTATGAGGGGACTGTTCGGGTAGGCTCGGATTAGCGAAATCCAAGCCCACCCGAACAGTGCGGATCCGACGGGATCCGAGCACTGTTTGGGTATTTCCGGCGGCGAAAATAATCCAAAACGAGGCCAAGTCTCGCGTCGGATCTCGCGAGAATCGGATGTCATAAATTCCCCGCTTGCGGCCGCCATCTTCATTCTGGGTGAGATCTGGGAAGAGGGAGGTAGTAGTGTAGTGGTGCTCCTGTGTCCTGCTTAATCCAGTGGTTAGTTAGTTTCTCCTGTGCTCTGTCCTGTTGATCAGTCCAGTGGTGCTTTTGTCCTGTGCTCTGTGCTGCTGAGTCCAGTGGTGCTTTGGCCAGTACTCTGTCCTGCTGAGTCCAGTGGAGCTTTTGTCCTGTGCTCTCCCCTGCTGAGTCCAGTGGTGCTTTGGCCAGTGCTCTGTCCTGCTGAGTCCAGTGGTGCTTTTGTCCTGTGCTTTGTTCTGCTAAGTCCATAGTTATTTTAAAATTATTAAAAAATCATAAAATGTTTTAAAAAAAATTAAATTTTTGTTCTAGAAAACAAATTAAATTTTTTTTTTTTTAAATAATTAGAAAAATATATAAAAAAATTATTTAAAAAGTATAAAAAAAAATCTAGTGCAATATATTCTTGCAGTCTAGAAATATTAGTACTGCAATACCTACGTTCACTGTTCTTGCAGTCCAGAAATATTAGTACTGCAATATTTACCTACGTTCACTGTTCTTGCAGTCCAGAAATATTAGTATTGCAATATTTACCTTCGTTCACTGTTCTTGCAGTCCAGAAATATTAGTACTGCTAAATTAAAATACGTTCACTGTTCTTGCAGTCCAGAAATATTAGTACTGCAATTTTTACCTACGTTCACTGTTCTTGCAGTCCAGAAATATTAGTACTGCAATATTTACCTACGTTCACTGTTCTTGCAGTCCAGAAATATTAGTACTGCAATATTTACCTACGTTCACTGTTCTTGCAGTCCAGAAATATTAGTACTGCAATATTTACCTACGTTCACTGTTCTTGCAGTCCAGAAATATTAGTACTGCTAAATTAAAATATGTTCACTGTTCTTGCAGTCCAGAAATATTAGTACTGCAATATTTACCTACGTTCACTGTTCTTGCAGTATAGAAATATTAGTATCAGAGATTTAACTATATTGGAGTACAAAAATTTGGAGGATAAAGTAGGGAAAGATCAAAACCCACTTCCTCCTAATGCTGAAGCTGCTGCCACTAGTCATGACATAGACGATGAAATGCCATCAACGTCGTCTGCCAAGGGCGATGCCCAATCTCCTAGTAGAGGGCATGTAAAATCCAAAAAGCCAAAGTTCACTAAAATTAGCAAAAAAAGAAAATTGAAATCATCTGAGGAGAAACGTAAACTTGCCAATATGTCATTTACGACACGGAGTGGCAAGGAACGGCTTAGGCCCTGGCCCGTGTTCATGACTAGTGGTTCAGCTTCACCCAAGGATCTAAGCCCTCCTCCTCCCCCCCTCTAAAAAATGTAAGAGACTTAAGCTGTCATCAACAACACAGCAAACAACTCTGCCTTCTACAGAGATGGCATCACAAATCCTCAAGGCGAGACCAAGGGAGTTGGTGGTTGCGAAGCCTGACCTTCCCATCACTGTACGGGAAGAGGTGGCTCCTTCCACCATTTGCAGCACGCCCTCTGCATATGCTGGAAGGATCACCCACAGTCCAGTTACAGATTTGGCTAATGAAGGTGTCAATGTTGTACACCGGGAGGAGGATATTGATGTAGCTGGCGCTGAGGAGGAACTTGACGAGGAGGATGCTGATGTGGTTATCTTAAATGTGGCACCAGGGGGGTAAACAGTTGTTGTCCATGGGATGAAAAAGCCCATCGTCATGCCTGGTCAGAAGACCAAAGAATCCACCTCTTCGGTCTGGAGTTATTTTTATCCCAATCCGGACAACAAATGTATGGCCATATGTACCTTATGTAAAGCTCAAATAAGCAGGGGTAAGGATCTTGGCCACCTAGGGACATCCTCCCTTATACGTCACCTTATGAAGAACCTTCATAATTCAGTGTTTAGTTCAGGACCTGTGGCTAGGACCGTCAGCAGTCCAGGGACACCTAAATCCCTTGGTCCTGTTGTATACACACCACCAACACCCTCCTCGTCAACTTCCTCCACGATCTCCATCAGAGATAGTCCTTCAGGCCATGTCACCGGCATGACTGAGTCCTCTTCAATCCGGGATTCTTCCGGAGGATCCTGCAGCGGTATGCCTACTACTGCCGCTGCTGCTGTTGCTGCTGGTAGTCGGTCATCTTCCCAGAGGGGAAGTCGTAAGAACGCTACGTCTTTCACCAAACAGTTGACCGTCCAACAGTCATTTGCCATGAGCACGAAGTACGACAGTAGTCATCCTATGGCAAAGCGGATAACTGCGGCCGTAACAGCTATGTTGGTGTTAGACGTGCGTCCGGTGTCTGCCATCAGTGGAGTGGGATTTAAAGGGTTGATGGAGGTATTGTGTCTCCGGTACCAAATCCCGTCGAGATTCCACTTCACTAGGCAGTCCAGAAATATTAGTACCAGAGATTAAACTACGTTCACTGTTCCTGTAGTCCAGAAATATTAGTACCAGAGATTAAACTACGTTCACTGTTCCTGCAGTCCAGACATATTAGTACCAGAGATTAAACTACGTTCACTGTTCCTGCAGTCCAGAAATATTAGTACCAGAGATTAAACTACATTCACTGTTCCTGCAGTCCAGAAATATTAGTACCAAAGATTAAACTACGTTCACTGTTCCTGCAGTCCAGAAATATTAGTACCAGAGATTAAACTACGTTCACTGTTCCTGATTGGTTTGTTAAAGTGCGAATGTCCTATTTCAACAACATCAGGGTGGGTGGGAGGGCCCAAGGACAATTCCATCTTGCACCTCTAGCAAACTCTTGCAAACTGCCATCCTGTCTGCCACTGCAGTGCCACTCCTAGATGGGCCACGTGTTTGTGCCGCCCACTTGCGTCGCTTAGCTTAGACATCCAGCTACCTCGGTGCAAGCTTTTGGACTAAAAACAATATTGTGAGGTGTGAGGTGTTCAGAATAGACTGGAAATTAGTGGAAATGAATGTTATTGAGGTTAATAATAGTGTAGGAGTGAAAAAAAAACAAAAATATGGATTTTAGCACTTTTTATGCTTTTTAAAAAAAAAATCAGAACCAAAACCTTTCGTGGGGTGTTTTGGCAAAAGAAATCAGAACCCAAAACCTCAAGCTAATCAGAACCCAAAACCCAAAACACCAAAAGTGGCTGGTGCACACCCCTAATTGTGACAGAGTAACTGGTTTGAATGGCAGTTAACCATGTCCCAGGCTGTCTGACTTACATCCATTAGGCCTGTAGCCGGGTCTTCATCTACCTGTCATTAATCCAATTTAAAGTGAGCACTTACTATTGTATTGTCAGGTAGTGGAAGATGTAGCACAATCTGCCCATTGTCCTGATTCTGGTGGGGCAGTTGTGATTTTGGGTGACTGTCCCACTCAAGTCAGGACTGCAACGAGGTATGTATTGCTTCACACTGCTCTCTTTGTGAAGGGGACGCTGTGTGCACCTAACAGAAGTGCATGCAGCCTTTCCAATATTTTGAAGGGGATGGGAAGGGATTAGAGAGTGGCCTGGTGTAGTATAAAATTATAGCCACACCCCTTACATGCTGGTCTGGCGGCATGGCATGGAAATCCTCTTCTAGAAATCCTCTGTTTTCCCCTGTGCATAACTTTCTGAAAGATTGAAGTTAAAAGCAATTGACAAGCAAACTATTTTAGCTGACTAATCTACAGACCTGCATTACAATAATGACATGATTATATTGCTTCCTATGTCCCTCTTTCACCCTGAATGCTATTTTCAGAGCAGAAAACTGCAGCTAACCTCCTATTATTATTATTATTATCATTGTAGATATGTAAGGCGACACAGTGCTACGTGGCGCCGTAAAGTAGGGAAAACAGTACATACCTAAAACAGGAACACACAATGTAGACAAAATAAATGCAGACATGATATCAAAGGGTATGGGTTTTCAAAGAGCAACTAAAGATTTGAAGGCTGTGCGAAAGTCTGATTGAGAGTGGTAGGGAATTCCATAAGTGGGAAGCAGCATGAGAGAAGTCTTGTAGGCGGGAGTGAGAGGTGGTTACCAGAGAGGAGACAAGGTGAATGTCAGAGGTAGATTTAAGAGGGCGGGAAGGAGAGTATTTTGGTATGAGATTTAAGATGTATGCAGGGGTGGTGTTGTTGAGGGCTTTGTAGAAAAGAGTGAATAATTTGAATTTAATTCTGGAAGACACAGGGAGCCAGTGTAGGGATTTGCAAAGTGATGTAGCAGATGTGGAGTGGTGAGAGAGGAGGATCAGTCTCGCAGCAACATTTAGGATGGATAAAAGTGTGGATATATGCGTGTCAGGAATGCCAGATAGCAGAAGGTTACAATAGTCAAGACGGGAGATGATGAGAGAAGGATAAGAGTACATATTCCTACATTTTGTCGAGAGAGGGCTATATATATATACGGAAGATGTCTATCCACAACTCGCAAGAGTTTTGTAAAAAAAAAATCCTGTAAATTATGTTTTGCCCTGTTTTAAGATCAAAAATTGGCAAGTGAAACAGGTTAATGACCCGTGTTCACTCGTATCCCCAACGTCCGATCTTGCTGGATTTCACCAAATCCGTACTGTTCATCACACACATATACACATATATGTGTGTGTATATATATGTATATATATATATATATATATATATATATCATAATATATTGTGACACCATCAGGGGCGGTGGTAGTCACTTCAGCGACTCCCCAAAATCCAACAGCACTTTCCTCGATAGGAGAACTCTGATTATCAGGTTTCCTACCTTGAGGTCACATCGACTGCTTGGTATACCTCCTGCAAACAATTGCGGCCAATGAACATGCCTCTGTGTAAAAAGGACGTGATCCTAAACTGCGACACAGACATTCTTGGTATTAAGGTGGTCATTTAAGGAAGCGCCACGTGTACAATGTTTATTCTACTTCCCCCCTCTCGCGAACACACCAAATACCTGCCTCATAGACCCTTACCTACTTGACTGTGTGCATTTGTGTTTAAAAAAAATTTGCCTTACCTTCTCCAGCGGTCCAGATACCGTGTTGTTTGATGCAGAACGCTGTCCAGACTCCACTGCAGACACAGGATTTCTAGAGGGGATGTATCCAGGTGTTAGATTTCGGGGAAAAGAACTTGACACAATAAGCCTATGAATTATGCATTTGTTAAAGGCAATGGACAGCCCTAACATGTCCCTTCATCACACATATGTTCCTTCATCACATCACTGCACCCCCCTCGGCATCACTTGCAAACTATGGTGTAGAAATTGTACCCCATAGATTGCAAGTCAAATATAGAGCATGAGGTGCCAATCAAATAGTCTTTTTCTCCACCATAGTTTGAAAATCAAATATAGAGCATGAGGTGGCAAATAGTCATTTTTAAAATTACTATTTTCCACCTCATGCTCTATATTTGACTAGCAAAGTATGGGGGAGAAAATGACTATTTTTTTTTTTTTTTTAAAGTTTTATTTTTGAGAAGGTCAATAATGAGCATCAGTCCAAGACAAAATCTGTTACAATCAGGTTATGCATGTTCAGGGACTCATACAATCATTGTATATCATAATAAAAAGAGTCTTGATATTGACCAAGTTTTAACTATAAGAATAGAAGAAAGAGGAGACAGAAAAGAGAGGCTAGTCAGAGAAAAGTGGGCAAGATAGATTGGGAGGCGGTGTGGCAGGCCGCAAAAAGAAAGCAAAGCAAGAGATAGAAGAGATGTGGGTGGAGGCGGGGGAGGCGGGGGATGGTAGCAGGTTGAGGGGTGATATCAAGTGGAGTGTTTTAGAGGAGTCATAGGACAAAAGGAATTTGGATTTGAAAAAATGACATCCACGGCTCCCAGACTTTATTGAATGATTTAGAGCTATTGTGCAGTATGCATGTCATAAACTCCATTTTGTATGAGTGGCAAACTCTATTAATAATTGTCTGCATAGTAGGCGCGTTGAGTTGTTTCCAATTAGTGCCAATTTGACACTGCTGCAGAAACTATGTGGCGGAACATTTTTGTTTGATGTTTAGTTGTGGATGGAATCCCAAGTGGGAGAAGGAAAAACCTGGGAGAAATTGGGATGTCAATCTGTAGAATCTGAGACGCAAAGTTCCGCAGTTCCAACCAGAATGGGGCAAGCTTGGGGCACTGCCACCAAATATGGAGGAAGGACCCTTCCGACGAACATACTCTCCAACATGAGCTAGATGAGTCCAGAAAGATTTTTTGTAATCTGGTCGGGACCAAGTACCATCGATAAAGAAGCTTATAGGCATTTTCTTTCAGCTTCACACAGATTGAACTAGAGGCCGTGTTGGCTTTTATTTCATCCCAATCTTCCCCATCCAAAGGACCTCCCAGATCCTCCTCCCAGGCTCGCTCATGGGAATCTTGGGTGTCTGAGTCAGGGACTCTCAGCTCTCCGTATAGGCGAGATATAAGGCCATTGCTAGAAGATCGCCGGAGGAAAAGTGACTCGAATGAGGTCAACGGCCTGATTCTTAAAGATAATTTAGTGGTGAAATGAAAATTTCTTAGTTGCAGGTATTGAAAAAAAAAGTTTTGGGAATATTGAATTTGGTTTTTATGTCTTCGAATGAGGGAAAAGAAGCGTCTGTAGTGATACTATTAAGATAGTAAACATCGTTCCCTTTCCAAAATTCAAAGAACGAAACTATACGACCTGGTGGAAAATCTGGGTTATTTATTTATTTATTATTTATTATCCTTTATTTGTTAGGCGCCACAAGATTTCCACAGCGCCGTACACCATACAAACAGTACACTATGCAGGGTGAAACAGTACAAAACAATAAACAGAAATACCAGTACTTCAGGAACTCCAGGCAGGTTGAAGCAATAAACACGGAGCAGAAGAACAGGTGAGGAGACAGGAGGAAAGAGGGCCCTGCTTATGTGAGCTTACATCCTAAGGGAGGGAAAACAGAACTTGGCAGCATCCTGAGAGAGAAAGGGACGGATGCGGGTAATGTTGTGAAGTTGGAAGCGACAGGCTTAGGCAAGGGAGTGAATATGGGGGCAAAAGAGAGAGAGGAGTCGAGGGTGACACCCAGACAGTGGAGTTGGGTGACAGAGGAGATGGTGGTGTTGTTGACGACAAAAGAGAGGTTATGGTGGGATGGGAGTCTGGACTCTGGGTTATCAAAAAGAGGAACAAAAAGAAGAACAATTGGACTAGGAGCCGGGGCGAGATTAAACGTTGAGTTTGCTTGGTCCCAGAGAGAGAGCGAATGCGATACAATTGGGCGATAAAGAGCGGACCGAGGACGTTTAGTGCGAGGGAGCCACAGGAGAGAGGAAGCGGAGGAAATACCCAAGCTTTCGGTTTCGATCGAGACCCAAACTCTGGAGGAGCCCAGGGAGTTCCATAAAATACACTGGGCAAGTAGCGCTGCCAAGAAATAGTTTTTAAAATTGGGGACCCCCAAACCACCATCCCGTGTCGACCTTTGTAGGACAAGGAGCCGAACTCTTGGACGTTTTTTTTACCCTATATGAATTGTGAAGTATAATGTTGCAAAAATTTGAATACATAAGGGGGGATGCGTATGGGAAGGGCTTGAAAAAGATATAATAACCTGGGCAAAATGTTAATTTTAACTGAATTGATTCGCCCTATCCAAGATATGAGGTTTTTACTCCAGGTTTCTAAATCAGATTTAATTTGGGATAGTAGGTTAGGATAGTTAGCTTGGAAAAGCTGACTATATTGTTTAGTTATGTAGATACCTAAATATTTTATCTTTTTTTGGTGCCATTTGAAGGGGAATTGTTGAGTGAGAGAAGATTTCATACTATCTGTAAGATAGAAATCAAGAGTTTCTGTTTTTTGTGGATTGATTTTGTACCCAGAGATGTAACTGTAGGTTTTGATGTCTGCGAGAAGGGGGGGGGGGAGAGAAACAGCGGGATCCGAGAGAGTCAAAAGAACATCGTCAGCATATAAAGATATTTTATGTTCGGACTTCCCTGTTTTAACTCTGTGTATCGCCCCGTTAGATCGGATTTTTGCCGCTAATGGTTCAATTAACAGGGCAAAGATTAAAGGGGAAAGTGGGCATCCCTGCCGCTTACCATTAGAAATTGAAAATGGGGAAGAGGCGACTCCGTTGGCCATTTCCGTTGCTCTGGGAGACTGATATAAAGCTAACAGGCCGTCTAAAAACTTACCAGAGAAACCCATTGACCCCAAAACCCTAGACATAAAGGTCCAAGAGATGCGATCAAACGCTTTTTCTGCATCAAGTGCCATGATTAGTGATGGTGATTTACCAGAATGAATAGAATGTATGAGGTCAATAGCCCTTCTGGTGTTATCTATAGCTTGGCGGCCTGGTATAAATCCGACCTGATCTGGGTGGATCAGGGAGGGTAGAAGGGTATTCAAGCGGTTAGCTAAAATTTTGGCATAGATCTTGAGGTCCACGTTTAATAAGGATATAGGCCTATAACTGGAACAGAAGGTAGGATCTTTATCTGGTTTTGGTATAACAACGATAGTGGCCAAGGTCGTCGCCTCATTAAAAGGTGAACCCATAAAGATGTTGTTAAAGAAATCTGTCATATGTGGGGCAAGGTCTATGGCAAATTTCTTATAATATTGTGCCGTGAATCCAACGGGGCCTGGGGCCGATGATGATTTCATCATTTTTATCACTGAGATTGTTTCTATCTGGGTGATATCCGTGTTCAAAAAAGCGATATCAGTGTCTGAGAGATGTGGTAGTGAGAGAGATGACAAAAAAGATGTAATTTCTGTATCAAGAGATTCGACAGAGGATGAGGTCTCGGGGAGATTGTATAATGTTTTGTAATAATCGTGGAATTCTTGAGCGATTTGCACCGGGTCATATATAGGTTGCGAGTTAGGAGATTTTTTGAGTTTTGTAATCTGTCCTCAAGATTTTTTCAGTCGCAGTTTGTTAGCGAGCATAGAGTCGGCTTTGTCAGCCTTTTCGTAATATTTTGAGGGTATTGGCTGCTCTATGAGAAAGAATTGCATTTAACTGACCTCTTACTGCAGAAATTTGTGTGAGTAATGTCGTGGATGGGTGAAGTTTATGTTGATCAAGAAGGGAGGTTAGTTTGGTCTCAAGGGAGAGAATTTCTTGAGATGCTAATTTTCTAGCTGCCGAAGTTTTACTTATCAATCTACCTCGAATGGTAACCTTATGGGCTTCCCATATAATGCCTGGGGCTATTTCCTCTGAAGTATTTAATTCAAAATATTCTTTGATTGTGTCCTTAATTTCTTGATGAGTCGATTGGGCCAACAGGATGGAATCGTCAAGACGCCAATGACGAGAACGTGGAGCTAATTTTATTAAATCAAGAGTGATATGTACTCCGGCGGGGTCTTTCCAGGTAAGCGGGGAGATTCCTGTGTCTAATATTGTTTGGGTGAGGGGATGAGAGACAAATATCATGTCTATGCAGGAGTAACTACCGTGTGGGGCAGAGTAATGTGTAAAGTCTTTTGCATCAGTGTTTTTCAGGCGCCAGGTGTCATGTAGCGCTAAATTGCGTATACATGTTAATAGGGACTGGGAGTCTTTTGAGGGAGTGGGAGGAGATTTTTGGCTGGAAGAACCAGAGGACCTGTCCAGTGTTGGGTGTAAAATGGTGTTAAAATCTCCAGCGAGGATTATATGACCCTGTGCAAGGAGCCCAATGCGATTAAACACATCTGTGAAAAAGGAGCTTTGCCCCTGATTTGGTGCATAAAGAGAGATAAGTGTGACATGCTCAGAACGGAGTGTTCCTATCAGAATCAAGTAACGTCCCTCTGGATCAGAATATGATTTGGTTAGGAGAAAGGGAACTCTGTTGTGTATTAGAATAGCTACTCCACGTTTCTTGCAATCCACAGAGGCAAAAAACGTTTGAGTATAAAGCTTACTTTGGAGACAAGTATGCTGTCCTGTAAGATGGGTCTCCTGAAGGAAAACTATATCGGCTCCCTCTCTCCTGCAGGCTCCCAAGACCATTGCACGCTTAGTAGGGGAGTTCAGGCCGTTGACATTAAATCGAGAGCACCTTGAGCGCCATGGGTGTTGTAGATGGTGTGAATCCTACATAATATCAGCAAGAAATTGTTTAGAACATAAACAAATTGGGAACAGAAATAAGCATCAGTCCACTTGGTGATTTGAGAGAGGGAAGGGGAGCAAGGAAAGAAGCCACAGGTAAGAGAAAGAAGAGAGGAGAGATGAGAAGAAAGAGGCCTAAATAGGCCATAACCCTAAAAGAGGAAAGCCCCTGATAGGGCTATCATAGAAATAACACAATGAAAAAAATACATTGCAATACTAGTAAGGGTGCTTGTGGGGGGGGGGGGTTGTAAATTTAGGAAGGTATTAGTTGGCCATATGAAGGGCCGTGAGAGACTGTCCAGCTCATTTGGCTGGTGTAGCTAGAACATTATTGTAGTGAGTAATTGACCAGAGGGGAGGGGCGGTAAAAAATTAAATTGGAGAACGAAAAATTAGGAAAATAAAGGAAGGATGAAAAGGGGGAGAAACAAACAAAAAAACAACACAACAACACAATCTATGATGTAGCATCAAATCTGTAACAATGACAATGACATTACTAACTGATGGTGCCAAGTCAGGGTACCAACAATACTGTTATGCCCCTGAATTCTATGTCACTAGCACGCTCCTCTGGGCCAAAGCCCTTCCAGTGCACAAGGAAACGAAGAACTCCTCGAAAAAAATTTTGCGTCTAATATATGAGTGATCTCAAACTCCTCCTCTTGATGAACTTGAACTGGCCGAGGTGCTGAAGGAGGAACAGAGAAACGGTTGATGATAAGAGGCTTGAGTAATGACACATGGAAGGCGTTGGAGATACGAAGGTTCTTGGGTAGTAGAAGTTTGAAACAGACTGGATTTATCACTTGAATGATCCTATATGGACCAATGAAACGAGGAGCAAACTTCATAGATGGAACCTTCAAGCGAATATTTTTAGTAGAAAGCCATACACGATCTCCAATCTTAAGTGGTGGAATAGCCCGCCTCTTTTTATTCGCAAAGGACTTGTATCTGGCAGATGTCTTCTTTAAGCAGGTTTTGACCTGAGACCAGATATCTTTGAAGGTCTGACAAACAGTCTCCACAGCAGGAACTTGGGTGGGAGGGAGGGCAGGAAATTCCGGGAAAGACGGATGGTGACCGTAAACCACAAAGAATGGACTTCTTGTAGATGACTCGTGATACATGTTGTTATGGGCGTATTCAGCCCATGGGAGTAAATCTACCCAGTTGTCTTGGTTGGCTGAGGAGAACATCCTAATAAAAGTTTCAAGATCTTGATTGACTCTCTCGGTCTGTCCGTTTGATTGAGGATGGTAGGAAGACGAGAGTGATAACCGAATACCCAAGGTCTTACAAAGGGCTCGCCAGAATCTGGAAACGAATTGCACTCCCCTATCCGAAACAATCTCAGAAGGACATCCATGAATTCGGAAAATCTCTTTGATGAAATGATCAGCCAGAGTAGATGAAGAAGGTAAACCGGTCAAAGGAACGAAATGTGCCATTTTCGAAAATCGATCCACCACTACTCAGATGGTATTACACTTTTTACTTGGAGGAAGATCGGTGACTATGTCCATACTAACATGGGTCCAAGGTTTGGAAGGAATGGGTAGTGGTTGTAGTAATCCCGCTGGTGTTCTGCGGGGAGTTTTAAACTGGGAACACAGCTCACAAGCAGCCACAAAGCCTTTGACATCTTTCCTCATAGAGGGCCACCAGTAGCTTCGAGAAAGGATTTCTAAGGTCTTGCGTTCACCCGAATGTCCAGAAAAACGTGAAGAATGGAACCAAGACAATATTTTCCTCCTAAGAGATGGAGGCATGAGGGTTCTCCCAAATGGTAGCACCTTGGTAGACGAAGTGGCCAGAGACACACACTTGGGATCTAATATAGAATGGTTAGGACCATCTTCAACGTCTGAGGACGTCACGAATGCCCGAGACAGGGCGTCTGCTTTTTTATTTTTGACAGCTGGTTTGAAGGTTATAATAAGTTCAAAACGGGAAAAGAAAAGAGACCATCTTGCTTGACGGGAATTCAAACATTGAGCTGACTGTAAATATGACAGGTTTTTGTGATCCGTAAAAATAGTTACAGGATGACGAGCTCCCTCCAGTAGATATCTCCATTCCTCTAATGCTGCTTTTATGGCCAACAACTCCTTGTCCCCGATGGTATAATTCCTCTCCGCGGGTAGAAGACCTCGGGAATAAAAGGCACAAGGATGGATTTTTGTTGCTCCGATCTTTGGGATAATATGGCCCCTAAGCCAACATTAGAGGCGTCTACCTCTAGGAAGAAGGGAAGCGTCACATCAGGCTGTCAAAGAACAGGAGTAGAAGAGAAGGACTCTTTGAGAGACTGAAAAGCTTGAAGGGCCTCGGAGGACCACTGTTTAGTGTTAGCCCCCTTGCGGGTCAGGGCCACTATAGGACAGGTAATGGACGAAAACCCTTGAATGAAGCGACTGTAATAATTTGCAAATCCTAAAAAGCGTTGGATTTCTCAGAGAGTAGTTGGCTGGGGCCAACGTAATACAGCGTTCACCTTTTCTGGATCCATCTTAAGACCGACTCCGGACACAATGTATCCCAGGAATGGAATCTGGGATAACTCGAATGAACATTTCTCTAGTTTGCAAAATAAAGAATTTCTTCGGAGTCTGGAAAGGACCTCTGCCACATGTTGATGATGAGTGTGCAGATCCTGGAAAAAAAATTAATATGTCGTCCAGATAGACGACGACACAGACATACAGCAAGTCCCGGAAGATCTCATTCACAAAACCCTGGAAGACAGCGGGGGCGTTACACAACCCGAAGGGCATAACAAGATATTCATAATGGCCATCCCTGGTGTTAAAAGCTGTCTTCCATTAGTCTCCGGACTTGATCCGGATTAAATTATAGGCACCTCGAAGATCCAACTTGGTAAAGATCCGGGCTCCCTTAATGCGATCGAAAAGTTCAGTAATTAACGGAATAGGGTACCGATTTTTGATGGTAATGGCATTGAGTCCACGAAAATCTATACAGGGACGTAATGATCCATCTTTCTTCTTTACGAAAAAGAACCCCGCTCCAGCGGGAGAGGTAGAAGGTCGGATAAATCCTCGTTGGAGGTTCTCCTTAATATACTCAGATGTTGCTTGAGTCTCAGGTAATGAAAGTGGATACACACGGCCCCTAGGAGGACTCTTGCCAGGTTGTAAGTCAATCTGACAATCCCATGCCCGATGAGGAGGAAAGCGTTCTGACTGAACCTTATCGAACACATCCGCAAAGGAAGCATACTGAGGAGGGAGGCCCGGTGGACATGGTGAAATGGACGACTGCTGTATTTTGAGTGGAACAACTTGAGAGAGACAATGATGACGACATTCGGGACCCCAGGAAGTGACTTGAGGAATATTCCAGTCAATCTGAGGGAAATAAAGTTGAAGCCATGGAAGGCCTAGTACGATGGGACTGGTAGTAACAGGAAGGATCAATAAAGAAATTTTTTCTTGGTGTAAGGCTCCAATTTGAAGAGTCAGTGGAGACGTACTTTGAGTAATGAGACCATTAATTATACGTGATCCATCAATAGCAGTAACGGCAATGGGAACCTTTAAGGAAATCACTGGTAGAGACCATTGATTCACTAGGGAACTAGAGATAAAATTTCCAGCAGCTCCAGAATCTATAAGTGCTTGAGAGACAAGAGATTTGGTAGCAAAGGAAACGGTGACATCAAAAGCACAAACTTTCACATCGTAGAACATGGAGAGGACTCCAGGGACCCTAACCTTACCTCTCCAGAACTGGTTAGGGCCTGGCATTTCCCGACTTCCTAGGACATGAGTTCAGCATGTGAGTAGAGTCAGAGCAATAGATACAGAGTCTATTTTTCACTCTTCGTTCTCTTTCCTCAGATGTTAGTTTAGAGCGACCTAGCTCCATGGGTTCTACTTGAGGTGGAGAATGACGAACTTGAGATACTGAGCGAAGAGGCGCTTTGCAGGAAGTTATTCTCTCGGAATCTCTCTCACGAAATCTCATGTCTACACGATGGCAAAGGGAAATCAAATCATCCAAGGATGAGGGTAACTCTTGAGAGGTCAGTGCGTCTTTAATTTTATTGGAAAGCCCCTGCCAGAAGGCGGCGATCAGTGCCTCAGTGTTCCACTGAAGTTCAGAGGCAAGTATCCGAAATTGAATGACATACTGAGCCACCGTCCGAGATCCTTGGCGAAGTCGGAGGATACTGGAAGCTGCAGAGATAACACGACCAGGTTCGTCGAAAATACTTTGAAACGTAGAAATAAACAAGGCACTATCTTG
Organism: Mixophyes fleayi; assembly: GCF_038048845.1. Classification (NCBI taxonomy): domain Eukaryota; kingdom Metazoa; phylum Chordata; class Amphibia; order Anura; family Limnodynastidae; genus Mixophyes; species Mixophyes fleayi. The sequence continues at coordinate 235,102,616 of NC_134403.1, forward strand.
CAATAAAGGATCATTTCTTTCCCACAGAGGGGAGGCCCATGCGAGAGCCTGTCCGGAAAACAAAGACATGAGGTAGGCCACTTTGGAACGATGAGTAGAGAAGTTATGAGGTTGAAGTTCAAAATGAACGGAGCATTGATTAAGAAAGACCCTACAGGTTTTGGGATCTCCATCATATTTAGAAGGAGTAGGCAGGTGTAGCGTGGAAGCGATGGACACCTGGGATGGCACTGGGGAAGGAGATGGAGATACTGGAAGATCAACGGTTGCTGCTACATTTTGCACAGGGGTTCCTTGGGAGGCTAAAGCCTGACAATATTGCAACAACTGTTGTTGGCGAACATCTTGTTGTTCGATTCGGGTGACCAGATACTGCAGCATCTCTTTAGCTGTTGGTTCCGATCCTGGGTCTGTCATGGCCTGATCTTACTGTCACGGGCACTAGGAGTCTTGCCCAGGATTTCACCAGATGACTAGGCTTACCAGAGTAGTGAAGTTCACACAACGGTCCTCTGGTAGCGGGGTGACAAGCGGAACAAATATCACAGCAGATGGAGAGAGAATGCCAATGAATAATAGGAAAGTCAATGACTTGCAGCAATCTTTGGTCAAAGAATCAGCGACTAGCTGATATAATGGAAAGGCAGATTTGAACACGGAGATCAGGATGGACGTGAGTAGATGCAGGGAGGTAGCAGGGAAGTCAGTGGTCTGCGTACAGCAAGTTGTACGACTGCTTATGGTGAAGAGACTTGTTTAGGTGCAGGTAGGTAGTGGGGAAGTCAGTGGTCTGCGTATAGCAAGTTGTACCACTGCTTATGGTGAGAATGTCACTCACCGGACCGTGAGTGCCTCTACGCTGGTGCGTGGCTCCCTAGCCTTCCTGCCGGCACCAGTCCTAAACCGCGGCCGTCCGCCATCCTAATGGACTGCGCATGCGCAGCTCCCAAGAACTCTTGTGACTGTTGCTTTTAATCCAAATTTGTTGATCAGGCAACTCCCTATTTAAGGCACCTGTGTGCATTACCTCATTGCCTGATCTTGGAGTCTCATTCCCTGTGAGTCTCTGAAGGTGTTCCCTGTGTTCTACTAGTGTCTTCAGTTTCCTGCTGATTCCTGATCTGCTCACCGCTGGTTTCCATACCCGCTACTATCTCCTGTGTACTACTAGTGTCTTCAGTTCCTGTGGATTCCCTGTGCTTCTCATCGCTGGTTTCCATACCTGCTACAGTCTCCTGTTTCCTGCGTGTGTTCTCAGCTGGACTCTGATTACCGGATCTACTCACCTGTGGTTCCTAAACTCGTCTCTGCCGTCCAGCGTCTCTGCAGTTCCTGCACCTCCCTGTGGACAGACAGTTCTACTGAATAGCGGTATGCCTATCTGTTATTGACTTTCTATGTTTCCTCTGCATATCCGCTAGGACAAGTCTCCATGCTCAGCAGCGGTATCCATACCCGCTATAGACTGTTATTGTTACGCTGCATACCTGTTTGGAATTAACCGTACTACTCAGTCGTTATATGCATAACTGTGATTGACTATCCATTATTGGCCTGCATATCTGTGCTGAGCAAGTCTCTACCAAGCAGCGCCACACATATCGTTATATAGACTTTGTTGGATACGCTGCATACCTATTGGGATCAAGTTCCTCTGTGCTCTCAGTGTCTGCATCCTATTATCTTTGTATGCTTCCACTCATCAACACTTGTACACATCCTCACCTATTAAGCAGTGGTACAACTTGCTATACGCAGACCACTGACTTTCCCGCTACCTACCTGCACCTGGACAAGTCTTCTCACCATAAGCAGTGGTACAACTTGCTATACGCAGACCACTGACTTCCCCGCTACCTACCTGCACCTGGACAAGTCTCTTCACCATTAGCAGTGGTACAACTTGCTGTACGCAGACCACTGACTTCCGTGCTACCTCCCTGCATCTACTCACGTCCATCCTGATCTCCGTGTTCAAATCTGCCTTTCCACTATATCAGCTAGTCGCTGATTCATTGACCAAAGATTGCTGCAAGTCACTGACTTTCCTATTATCTATTGGCATTCTCTCTCCATTTGCTGTGATATCTGTTCCGCTAGTCACCCCGCTACCAGAGGACCGTTGTGAGAACTTCACTACTCTGGTAAGCCCAGTTATCTGGTGAAATCCTGGGCAAGACTCCTAGTGCCCATGACAGAGAAGACTTGTCCAGCTGCAGGTAGGTAGCGGGGAAGTCAGTGGTCTGCGTATAGCAAGTTGTACCACTGCTTATGGTGAGAAGACTTGTCCAGGTGCAGGTAGGTAGCGGGAAAGTCAGTGGTCTGCGTATAGCAAGTTGTACCACTGCTTAATAGGTGAGGATGTGTACAAGTGTTGATGAGTGGAAGCATACAAAGATAATAAGATGCAGACACTGAGAGCACAGAGGAACTTGATCCCAATAAGTATGCAGCGTATTCAACAAAATCTATATAACGGTATGTGTGGTGCTGCTTGGTAGAGACTTGCTCAGCACAGATATGCAGGCCAATAATGGATAGTCAATCACAGTTATGCATATAACGACTGAGTAGTACGGTTAATTCCAAACAGGTATGCAGCGTAACAATAACAGTCTATAGCGGGTATGGATACCGCTGCTGAGCGTAGAAACCTGTCCTAGCAGATATGCAGAGTAAATGTAGAAAGTCAATAACAGATAGGCATACCGCTATTCAGTAGAACAGTCTGTCCACAGGGAGATGCAGGAACTGCAGAGACGATGGACGGCAGAGACGAGAGTTCTTGGGAGCTGCGCATGCGCAGACCATCAGGATGGCGGACGGCCGCGGTTCAGGATAGGTGCCAGCAGGAAGGCTAGGGAGCCACGCACCAGCGCAGAGGCACTCACGGTCCGGTGAGTGACATTCTAAGTCCCATAAGGGGAAATGATCTATAAGCTATAGATAACTTGGTGACACAAGGCAAGTGACACAAGGCAAATCGGTTATTAGGTGCCCTTGGCCTTGGTGGTTTCCCTGTGACTAAACCGAGAAGAAGAAAAAAAAAAAAAGGGAAAAGAAAGAAAACAACAGTGTTCGTGTAACATAGGAGGACACATGGTAATCAGCGTGTGAGAACCTGAGTCCCAAGTGAAGGAGAATGGATCCTCTTAGAGGCCTTCAAAAGTTCACGGTCAGTCTTGAGCCGCAGGAGATCTTGCAGGCCCTCGTTCCACCGTTGTCCAGTCAGGAGGGGGTGCTGAATCAGATCTTGAAGGGATTACTACGTGTTGCAGAAGGGGTGGGGTCTGGAAGAATCTTGAGTTTAGCAAGGATTTCTTGCCCTTGAGATAAGAATTTGGCATATAGGATAGAGTTCCCTGCAAATACTTGTAGCTGGAATGGAAATCCCCATCTATATCTGAAGTTGTGTTGACGGAATATTCGAGTCACAGGCTGTAAATCTCTGCAATTCTGGATAGTGGATGGAGCCAGATCTTGAAATATCTGAAGTTGCATATCTTGAAAGTTGATCGTATCTTTGGACCTAACTGCGTTAAGTATTTTTTATTTTGTTTGGTAATAATTGTTACGAGCCGCGGCGGTAAGCCACATCCTGGTGTAAGTTAGCAGCCGAGCACGTGCATTAGTTTCAATGCACTGTTATATTTGTAGAGGTTGTATGGACATCCTCCAACTCCAGGGGGAGCTCTTGCATGATTATATTGTCATTCATACATGTTCCTGGTTGTAATATGTCCTATGCTAGTTCCCAGGTAATAATTAATCAGCAGCCTCCTGAGGCTGATTTATCAGCCTGTGCTCCTCTTTTCTGATTTGCCCATCATAGTATTTAAGGCAGTGAGGACTGGGCCTCACTGCCGGTTATAGTTCCTGCTCCAGTGCTGTAGCCTGCTCCCTCTCTGTACCTGCTTATCCTTGATCCTGTTTACCGTTGCCGAACCTTGCTTGAATATTTGACTACGCTTGTCTGCCTGTGCCCCTTGATTTATTGCCTGGACTATGACGCTGCCATTTCGCCTGTGACCTCTGACCTCGGCTAGTCTACTGGATACTCTGTTTGCTGCCGTCACTCGACCCTTGCTTGGACTTCACTCTGCTGGTTACTCCTATACTCTATTGCTGGGTTCTCCCCAGTCAGTGCACAACTCCACGACCCTCTGCTGTCTGCGGCCAAGTCTGTCCCCACCACTAGGGGCTCCAGCGAACACCAGACTTTAGAGCAGACTCCGGGTGTTGATGTACTGGCTGGAGGGGTTCCTAACATTATAACCGGCCAAAAAAAAAAATACTGATGGAACTTAGTCCAGCCCAAGTCCTTGCAGGGCAGATCCAGACTATTTTGCAGGTAGTCCAAGACCTCTCAATCAGATTGGCTGCCCAAGAGGAAGCCGCCAAGGCCTCTCAAGCAAACCTGTCACCTGCCATAGAACCTAAACTGAATCTTCCAGATCGGTTCTCCGGAGACAGAATCCAATTCCGGAACTTTAAATAAAGCTGTAAGCTTTATTTCCGCCTCAGGCCCCGCTCCTCAGGTTCTGAGCAGCAGAGGGTGGGCATAATAATTTCCCTGCTCCATGGTGATCCACAGTCCTGGGCCTTTAGCCTGGCCCCAGTCAGTCCTGCACTGCAGTCTGTGGATGTCTTTTTCAACGCCCTTGGTCTCCTCTATGACGACCCAGACCGAGTGGCTTCAGCAGAGTCGCACCTAAGGGCACTTATACAAGGGCGGCGTACCGCCGAAGAATACTGTACCGAATTTAGGCGCTGGTCTGTTGATAGTCAGTGGAACGACCCTGCGCTGAAAAGTCAATTCCGCCTGGGCCTCTCGGAGCAGATAAAGGACTCCTTAGTCCAGTACCCCTCATCTCCAACCTTGGAGACACTTATGCAACTTGCTATCAAAATTGACCGCAGAATAAAGGAAAGGAAAGCAGAGAAGGACACGCCTGTACCATCATGCCCTCCTACGGTCTTTTTCCCTGTTTCTCAAGACCCATCTGAACCCATGCAGCTAGGAGCCTATCGCCTTTCTCCAGAAGAAAGATCTAGGCGGCGTTCCTTGGGGCTTTGCCTGTATTGTGGAAACAAGGGACATCTTCTGCGCACCTGCCCTAACAAGACGGGAAAAGATCTGGCCTAGGTGTATGTGAAGAGGTGTGCCTATGCCTCCAAATGGTCTCTTCTAAGAATTCGGTCCTGATTCCTGCCCGGGTTGCCTTTGAGAATAACTCTGTTTCAGTGTCTGCCTTTCTGGATAGCGGTGCTGCAGGTAATTTCCTTGACGTGGAATTTGCCAAGTCCCTCAGCATTCCTGCAGTGAAACTGGAATCTAGCATAACCGTCTGTGGATTAGACGGAAGACCCTTGATCGGAGGCAGGATCCACTCTAGAACCCCATCGTTGCAACTCAGTGTGGGAGCCCTTCACTCCGAAGTTCTTTCATTTTTTCTTATTCCTTGTTCCTCCGTGCCTTTGATCCTAGGGCATCCCTGGCTCCAACATCACAACCCTCATATTGATTGGAGTAAGAGGGAGATCTTACGTTGGGGTACAGCCTGCTCTTCAACCTGCCTGACTCTTCCTCTCCGGGTTGTTCAGCCCTGTTCCGAAAAGCTTCCTTCAGCCTACAGGGAGTTCCAGGATGTGTTCTCCAAGAAGGAAGCAGACTCTCTTCCCCCTCATCGGGACTATGATTGCTCTATTGAACTTATATCTGGTTCTAAGTTCCCCAAGGGGAGATTGTATGCCTTATCCATTCCTGAGAACAAAGCTATGGAGGAATACATAGAAGAAAACCTTCAGAGGGGATTCATCAGGCCTTCTAAATCACCGGTGGGAGCCGGTTTCTTTTTTGTGTCTAAAAAGGACGGAAGTCTTAGGCCATGCATAGATTACCGTGGCCTAAATCAAATAACGGTAAAAAACACTTACCCTTTACCACTCATCTCTGTTCTTTTTGATCAGCTTAAACAAGCTGCTGTTTACTCCAAAATTAATCTGCGAGGAGCATATAACCTGGTTCGGATCAAACAGGGGGACGAGTGGAAGACGGCCTTCAACACCCATTCAGGTCATTACGAGTATCTGGTCATGCCCTTCGGCCTATGTAATGCCCCTGCCGTGTTCCAAGATTTTATTAATGATGTGCTCCGAGATTTTCTGGGCAAGTTCGTTGTGGTCTACCTCGATGACATTCTAATCTACTCCAATTCTCTGGAACTTCACCGATTACACGTCAGGGAGGTACTTCTCAAATTACGTCAGCACCATCTCTTCGCTAAATTGGAGAAATGTGAGTTCGAGGTTACCCAAGTCACATTCCTGGGATATGTCATCTCCCCTGATGGCTTTTCGATGGACCCCAGTAAGGTCCAAGCAATCCTTGACTGGGTACAGCCTACCAATCTGAAGGCCATTCAGAGATTCTTAGGGTTCGCCAACTACTACAGGCGATTCATTCGTTCCTTCTCGGTATTGGTGGCTCCCATTACAGCCCTTACTCGCAAAGGGGCCGACGCCACTAAGTGGTCTCCCTCAGCATTGGATTCCTTCTAGACACTCAAGAATGCATTCATTTCTGCACCGGTCCTTTGACATCCAAATCCAGAACTGCCGTTCATAGTTGAAGTTGACGCCTCCGATGTTGGAGCTGGCACTATCCTTTCGCAAAAGGATCCCTACGACCATAAATTGCACCCTTGTGCATTTCTCTCTCGAAAATTTACTTCCACCGAAACCCACTATGATGTCGGTAATCGGGAGTTATTGGCAGTAAAGTGGGCATTTGAAGAATGGCGCCACTGGCTTGAGGGAGCAGCTCATGTGATTATGGTATATACTGACCACAAGAATCTTCAGTTCATTCAATCCGCTAAGGTCATAAATTCCAGACAAGCCCGGTGGGTCCTGTTTTTCTCTCGTTTCAAGTTCTTCTTCACGTTCCGACCAGGATCCAAAAACACCAAGGCTGATGCCTTGTCTCGCAGCTTTATCTACACACATCTTCCTCTCGCTGAACCAGCTTCTATCATCGCTGCCTCTGACATTGTTCTAGGTCTGACCCAGGATTTAGGCATGATCCTTTGGGACTTCCAGCATTTGGCACCACCAGCAACTCCCACAGGTAGATTATTTGTACCTGACCACCTGAGGAAGACTGTCCTCACCGATTGTCACGACAACAAGACCTCGGGTCAACCTGGAGTGTCTAAGACCATTGAACAGCTATCCCGTTCGGTGTGGTGGCCTTCCTTATCCGCTGATAACAGAGAATTTGTGCTCTCCTGTGAAAGTTGTGCTAGGAATAAGTCCTCTCGCAGTCTTCCTACTGGTCCTATCATGCCGCTATCTGTTCCAGCTAAACCATGGACACATATATCTATGGACTTTATTGTGGAATTACCTCGCTCATCTGGCTTTAACACCATCTGGGTAGTCGTTGACCATTTTAGTAAGATAGCTCTCTTCATTCCACTTACAGGGTTGCCATGTGCCAGAACACTGGCATCCTTGTTCATCCAACACATCTTCCGACTCCATGGACTCCCTGTCAATATTTTCTCGGACTGTGGCTCTCAATTTATCGCCACCTTTTGGAAAGCCTTTTGTACACGGCTGGGAATCAAACTTTGTTTTTCTTCAGGATATCACCCACAGTCCAACGGACAAACCGAGAGGGTCAACCAATCCCTTGAGCAATTTCTTCGTTTATATGTATCCAAATGCCATAACGACTGGTCCTCACTGCTTCCATGGGTGGAGTTCGCTTACAACAAGGCATGCCACTCTTCTACTCAGGTGTCTCCATTTTTCTGTAACCTGGGATTTCATCCACGGTCAAACTCCTTGTCCATTCTGGCATCCTCCAATATACCGGATTCTCATCGCTCTGCTGGCCGTCTCTCACAGATATGGAAAAAAGTCCATATAGCCCTCAAACAAGCCTCTTTTAAGTCCAAACTTTATGCAGACCTACATCGCAGACCATGTTCTTTCAAAGTTGGTGATCAGGTCTGGCTGTCTACACGCAACCTCAGACTCAAGCAGCCCTGCAAAAAGTTAGGTCCCAGATTCATTGGACACTTTGTTATTACTAAGCAGATTAATCCAGTGGCTTTTAGACTGAATCTTCCTTCTCTCAGGATTCCCAGGACATTTCATTGTTCGTTACTCAAACCCGTTACTTGGTCTCAAAAATTTAGGCCGCATCAAGCCCGCAAGCCTCATTCTGTTACAGTCAAGGGACACCAGGAATTCATAATCGAAAAAATTCTCGACTGCAAAAAGGTCCAAGGGCAAATTCACTTTCTGGTCCATTGGAAGGGCTATGGCCCAGTGGAACGTTCTTGGGTGCCACAAAGACATCTACATGCTGACAAATTACTCAAGGATTTTTTAAAATGGTTCCCTGTGAAACCAGGTTGTCGGGGTTCCTTGACCCCTCCTCAAGGGGGGTTACTGTTACGAGCCGCGGCGGTAAGCCGCATCCTGGCATGAGGTAGCAGCCGAGCACGTGCATTAGTTTCAATGCACTGTTATATTTGTAGAGTTTGTAGGGACATCCTCCAACTCCAGGGGGAGCTCTTGCATGATTATATTGTCATTCATACATGTTTCTGGTTGTAATATGTCCTATGCTAGTTCCCAGGTAATAATTAATCAGCAGCCTCCTGAGGCCGATTATCAGCATATGCTCCTCCTTTCTGATTTGCCCATCATAGTATTTAAGGCAGTGAGGACTGGGCCTCACTGCCGGTTATAGTTCCTGCTCCAGTGCTGTAGCCTGCTCCCTCTCTGTACCTGCTTATCCTTGATCCTGTTTACCGTTGCCGAACCTTGCTTGAATATTTGACTACGCTTGTCTGCCTGTGCCCCTTGATTTATTGCCTGGACTCTGATGATGCCATTTCGCCTGTGACCTCTGACCTTGGCTAGTCTACTGGATACTCTGTTTGCTGCCGTCCCTCGACCCTTGCTTGGACTTCACTCTGCTGGTTACTCCTATACTCTATCGCTGGGTTCTCCCCAGTCAGTGCACAACTCACGACCCTCTGCTGTCTGCGGCCAAGTCTGTACCCACCACTAGGGGCTCCAGCGAACACCAGACTTCAGAGCAGACTCCAGGTGTTGATGTACTGGCTGGAGGGGTTCCTAACAATAATGAAGACGTACAATGATGTCTCGCGGCCTTTGATCAGCAGTTGGTTTGGCTCTGAGAGCTCGATGTGCACGATCCAACAGAGTGTCGCTGTCTAGAAGATCTGGAAGCAAATGTTTGAAGAGGCTGGAGAGGAAGTAAGGTATGTAAGAGGTAACAACCGACTCTGGCACGTGACGGATCCTCAAATTATTTCGCCGAGATCTATTCTCTTGGTCTTCTTGTTTCTCTTTCACCGAGTCCACCTCAGAGCATAGCAGCGCTAGTTCTCTCTCAAAGGACGTTTGAGCTCGACACATATCATCCGTCTTTGATTCAAGACTGTCCGTTCTAGTGCCGAGAGCTGCAATTTCTGATTTGAATTCAACAATCGCTTTCTTAAGTTCCTGCTGGAAAGTAAGTTTAATGTCATGCACTAGATTAGTTATAGCTGCCTGAACTGTGGGATCTATGCCCAGCTGAGAGGTAGGACTCGAAGAGCGAGATTGATCAGATGGCGGTGAGGAGGTTGACACCTTCTTAGAAGCTGATGTGAATATTGGAGCTGTATTTCCTCCAGTGTGCTTCCTGTTTTTAGATGTCATTATGAATGCAAGTTCTTTTCAAGATTTTAAACTCTGCTGTTTTTCTTTTATGTATATCCTGTTCCTCTCAGATCTCAGATGAGGAGAAAAATAAATGAATTTTTTTTAAAAAAAATAAAGTTGGAGGGGGTAGAAAAAGAAGAAGTGACTCTGGTCATGTATGTAGAGATGGTTGAAGCATTCCGGTTAAATCATCTTGACCCCTCAAGCTCACAGGCACATTGAGAATTTACATCGAATTTCTCGCTACTGGGTTATAAAAGTGTTGCTCAGAACATCACTACGTTATAGGTGATGATAATGTAACAGGAAATAGAATATACAGAAGATGTGATTTCTGTAAGTAGCCATTGGGTGGCAGCAGAGTCCCACACTGAGTTTTTGATCGATCTGATCTGTTCAATTGAATTGCTGACCCGAGCAGACGTGGAGGTGAGCCACTTGGGAAAAGAAAACAAAGGGGTGTACTCACTGTTCACTGAAGGGTTCAGGTGAACAAAGATGATCCAGTCAAGCAGGATCTATCAATTTCTGCCCAGGAGGAGATTCCAGCACAGCAGATGCAGAGAGTCACAGGGAGGAGATAGGACAGCGCCGCGGGTCAGTCGCCGAGTTTAGATCTGCTCAGCGAGGTCAGAGGGCTGAGGTGACCCATATACGGTTTATATTTCTTATTTTCCATGATTTTGTGGTCAGGCTTGAGTGTTTATGGCTCAAAAACTGTATTTTGAGGCAACGCTGTGTCGGAGCTAGTGTGGTACACGTCCTGCAGCTATGGCGTCCAGACCACGCCCCCGAAAATGACTATTTTATTGGCACCTTACGCTCTATTTTTGACTTGCAGCAAGTCAAATAGTGCTAAATAATAGTACTTTGCTCCCAAATACCTTGCAAATGAAATATAGAGTATGACGTGGCAATAGTGATTTTTATACCATAGAAAAATGACTATTTGCCACGTCATACTCTATATTTCATTTGCAAGGTATTTGGGAGAGAAATTACTACCTCATGCTGTATCTTTGATTTAATAATACAAAAAAAATAAATGGAAATACTCACTTTTTCTTATTTCTGAAGGCTGGTCAGCAAGTGCAGGAGAACTCTTCAATGGCTGCCCATCGCTCCTCGGCTTCTCACAACAAAGGAGGAGGGTGGAGCACAGCTGTGCATCCTGGGAGGGGAGGGAGACGTCGGTAAATAACTTTAATCACACTGTCTTTCGACTATTAATGGACCGCCGGACTATGAGAAGGTCACATGATCACTGACATCAGTGATCATGTGAGTGCATCGGTTGGCCCGGGCGCATCCATTTTTAAGAAGAAGAGGAGGCCACTACAAAACCGCTGACTAGATTTTCTAATCTAGTCAGCGGTTTGGGACATAAGAGTAGTGGCGGAGGGGCGCCTGCTGCTGGTTTTTAGAGACCGCCGCCGTCCTCTAAATTTCAGAAAAAAAGAATAAAAAATGACAATTTAGGAATAATCTAAAGTTCAAAATCTCAGCGGTTTTTCCACTTCCTGTTTTGCAAAAGTCGCGGTTTTTCTGGGTTTTTGGGAGAGCGTAACTTGGTGTACAGGACATTTAAAGACATGCGGTAAGTTTTGTTAGAAAGCTATTAGGGCTGAGGAGTGCCTTTGAGGGTTCACAAGTTTGACAAAGTTACAGTTTTTTTACAATTTGGTAAAACATGCCCTATTTTAAAGATAAAGTTCATAAGGTTGCGCATGTCAGATAGAGTCTTGTGCTGGGTGTAGTATATGTGGCTTCACTTGGGAGCACAAATATGGCTGTTTGTTCCCCTGCATACCGATTTTGATTTGTAAACTATAGACAAATTAGAGATATTAGTTTGCTGTAGGTGGGCTGCTTAGTGTTTTGGGTCTGAGGGGGGGCACATTGTATAATTTTTAGCCCTGGCACCGCTTTTATTTCAAAGTTTATCACTTAGTGCGATGCCAGAGACGGCTATTGGGGAATCCATTGTAAACCTCCCGCCATGACGTCAGTTAATTTATTCACTGCACTGAGCTGGGTGGGGGCGGGAAATTTAAAAGTGCTCAGAGGTTCCTGCAGCAGTGATCACTGCAGGGAATAGGAGCGGGGTTATCCGGACAATGTTTAAGAATCCATCGGAGATCCTTCTTTAGTTTTGTACAACGTCCTCATATTCATAGCCTGGGTAAAATAAGAATGACAATATTTTAACCATATACAGAATATATGTATAAGTCAAGATTTTTACTGGAGTGTTGTAGGTAGATGTATTGTAGGTCTAATGCTGAGATAAAGTAGTGTAATTCGAGCCAGTTATCTGTGCCATCCTGCCTGCAGTGAATAACATTGTATGACTCGCTGTCGCTGGCTGTCATGCTCGGCTGACACCACAAGCAGGCTAGCACAGTAGTATGTCTCTCCGTCTCTCCTAATCTTTTTATTGAAAAAGTATTGCAACAAAATACATTAAACTGAAACAAGTTGTGGCACTTATGTAAAAATTCAACAATATAAAATATTAAGTGCCCACAACCAAATATACAATCAAAATACAATCAACTATACAATCATAATATAACTAGTACTATATACACTGCAAGCAAACAGAAACTGATCCAAGCTTTTAGACATATGCAACCGCACATAAAATAAAGATGTTAACTCAAAAATCTACAGGGGGTGCAGGACAGAAAAGCCATAGATGAAGAGCCCCCAGACTTTGACCACCTTACGGAGGTCTCAGACCCAGCCACAGTCTGACCCAGCTTGTATTGTCCATCCGGGACCTCTCCATATCCCTGAGTTTCCACACCCCGTGAAGAATGTCACCCGCCAGCACATCGCAAGGGAGGACTTTCCGTCTAATTGAGACCTGACACCGTGCATTCCACGTGAAGTATCGGACTACTAAGCTGACTAGAAAAAGGGTGGTCAAATCAATATCCCAGCACCTACCCTCCATAAACCCACTTAGGGTAACTAAGCCCCGAAAGGCAGGGAATGCCCAAGGCACCAGAAACCCTCTTGTAAACTTCTACATTGAAGGGGACATTTGAGCAAAAAATGGTCCATCGTCTCCTCCTCCCCCAGTAGTCTGAGAGCTCAGGCGCTGCTGGTAAAGATGGCTGAGCAGCTCCTCACTGAGAAACTTTCACTGGACAGCTGCTCTGCATCCAGATAAGAGGACAGGAGAGGGGGCAGCAGGGTCTGATCACTGCTGTTACCAGACACTGTGACCTGACTGACCTCATACATCAAAATGACCACTGCAGCTGTCACATAACAGTAATGCTGTGCTAGTTATTAGACAACCCAGTGCTGGGGGTGAGTTTGTAATTTTACTGCAATCATGTCTAGTTGAACACATTGCAATGAAGTCAAGAAACATCTATTATTTTTCAAACTCCATGCAAATCCCCTGAGAGTTTCCTTTCAGTGTTTATCACAGCAGGTATTAGTTAAATGACTGATTCCTGTATATAATGACAACACTACATCTGACAATGGTCTCTAGACATAAGAACCTGTGAGATATATATATATATTGTAACAAAGGGAGGCATTTATCTGACAAGATGCAGAGAAAGCATACAAGCAGAATAAAACATTGGCACAGTTATGCACCTAGATTAAGGTTAAACCAGATAAAAACGTATGTGTAGTTTAAAGTTTGGTTAACTTACATGATTTGAAAGCTCCTTCCTCTCAGCAAACAGACAGGGTGTGTCTGTTAGTGCAAACAGAGCCAGTGATGGGCGTTTCCCCTTAAAGAGAAGGTGGGTGTGTCACCTGCCCATCAAGCTAAGGCTGGGGGAGGAGTATCATGTATAAAAGTTTGATTGTGTCATTTGTTCACTGAGACCTACGCTGGGGAAGCTGGCTGGTCTTGAGAGAGCTGGTCTATGTCTAGCTAGCGTTTAGGGTCTCCAAGAATTGCTGTGAAATTTATATGGTGTCAAAACATTTTAACCATCCTGACAATAAAGCTGCATAAAAAGAAGACGTTTTTCGCATGTGCTTCAGCAGCAGCGGGCTCTTGCCACAAGTGGTGTCAGGAGTGGGATTCTTCGGGAAGCAAGTTTCCGCTACCCAACCAGCGCAGACGTCAACATGGAGGAAGTACTGAGAACCCTCGTGAATATGGCAGCTGCGCAGCAACAGCAGCAAGCTCAGATGCTACGAGTTGCCGAGGCACAGGGGGGAAACACAAGGCTCTTAAGGGAAGAGTTAAGCCAGGTGAGGCATGACAGAAATGAACCACCTGGTCCAATTCTCCAGAAAATGTCGCCAGGTGATGACATAGAAGCATATCTGGTGTCCTTTGAGAGACTTGCAAAAAGGGCAAAATGGCCTCCTAAAGATTGGGCTGAGAGGCTGGCGCCATATCTGACTGGTGAAGCTCAGCGAGCTTATATGGATCTAGATGAGGACCGGGCCTCTGATTATTTGTGCCTAAAGTCTGAGATATTGACTCACATTGGAGTTTCCAGGCCAGGCCAAGCCCAGCGCTATCACCAATGGCGCAATGATAAAGAAAAACCGGTCAGAGCACAAGTGGCTGAGATTTCTAAAATTTTAAAGAAATGGCTGCAGCCTAAAGAAAATTTGCCTATTGAAGTTCTGGCGATAGATCACTGCATCCGGGGGCTGAACCGCGATTTGCAAAGGTGGGTGCTGCAATCAGACCCACAAACTTATGAAGAGCTTGCCACAGTGGTAGAAAGGTTTTGTGCGCTACAGCAAATGACTAAAGAACCTGCATTCGTGCCAAAACCGCTGCCACACCAAAAGCCAGGTTTGACAATTATTGCTACAGGGCCCAATGGCAAAACTGCTACAGACAGAGGGCCAGGTGCAAAGCTGTCTAATCTGAAGTGTTTCGAATGTGGTGAGCCAGGCCACTTTAAGGCAGAGTGTCCTAAACTACAGGAACCCATGGACTGTTCCATGGCACATATTGGGCCTGCTTTTCCAAGCTGTTTTACCATGAGTCCCACATCAGGAAGTCCTTGTTTGTTCCGGGTGACTGTATTAATCAACCAAAACCTTGTTCTGGGCTTGGTTGACTCGGGGAGTGAATTTTCATTGGTTTCCAGCTCTGCCTTACCCGAAACCATAACTTCTCGGCTGCCCAAGGTGAAGGTTCTTTGCGTACATGGCACGACAGAGGAGTATGAAAGAACAATACTACCAGTCACGCTCAAAGACAAAACCGTTATGGTGGTAGCTGCCATAGCACCTAAACTCCCATATCCACTCATTTTGGGGCGAGACTTCCCACTGTTTAATGAGGTCCTTGGTGAGCGGATCCGGCCGGACATGCCGGCAACTGATGCAACGGTCGGGAGCCCGGTCTTAAAGGAACCGCCTAAGAATCCACAACATCTGGACATCGATCTTTGAGAACCGCCAAACCGGAATGCCATCCTGGGAGTCACAGCAGGAGTTCCACAAAAGCATCCACCTGCGGGGAAACTTGGACAGTCCAAACTAGCATTGGTCGGTGATGTCGCAGATGAGCCCACCCCGCCTGTCAGTGAAGATACGGACTGGTCCGCAATACCAATTTTGTTTCCTCTGCAGGACTTTGCCCTTAATGATGCCACTTTGGAACATGCCTTTTGAAAGTGTTACTGAGGTAAATAGGGTAGCGAAAGCCGCCCAGCCTGCAGAAGGTATACCATATTTTATTGTCAAAAATAAATTTCTGTATAGAGTTGCTATTGTACAGGGGGGAAAAGTAGAACAATTAATGGTTCCCCAGGTCCATGTACCCCTAGTGTTAAAAGAAGCACACACACATGTCTGTGGGGGACACCTAGGGGAGGATAAAACATGGGAACGAGTTCTGCTTAGGTTTTACTGGCCTGGGGTACACATGGCAGTGAAAAAGTATTGCCGGTCCTGTCCCATTTGTCAGAGAACCTGTCCCAAACCCAAGTACAGGGCACCTCTCATTCCAATACCAATAGTACAAGTTCCCTTTGAACAGAGAGCTATGGACATTGTGGGGCCACTGGAAAAATCTGCACGTGGGCACCAATATATACTAGTGGTGCTTGACTATGCAACCAGGTATCCAGAGGCAATTCCCCTACGAAAATAAAGTCCAGCACCATAGCTAGAGAACTTGTATTGATGTTTACACGCTTGGGAATACCCAAAGAAATTCTCACAGACCAGGGTACTGCCTTCATGTTCAAACTGATGAAGGACATGTGCCAGTTGCTAGGGGTTACACCGCTTCACACCTCTGTATACCATCCACAAACAGATGGCTTGGTGGAACGCTTTAACCGCACATTAAAGCACATGCTCAGGAAAGCAGTGGCTCAAGAGAAAAAAGATTGGGACACTCTTATTCCCTATTTGATGTTTGCCATTCGTGAGTTACCTCAAGCTTCAACAGGGTTTAGTCCCTTTGAGTTATTGTTTGGGAGACAGCCCATGGGTATCTTGGATATGTTAAAAGAAGGGTGGGAGCAGCAAGGTCCCAGGGAGCCAAATCTGGTACAATTTGTGTCCCAAATGTATGAGAGGCTAGTAAAGATAGGGCCCATTGTGCAGCAACATGTAAAAGAGGCTCAGGAACGACAGAAGAAAAGTTATGACAAAAGTGCTGTTGTTCGATCTTTCAAGCCTGGGGACAAGATCCTAGTCCTGGTTCCTACCCAGGAAAAAAAACTTTTCGCCCATTGGCAGGGTCCATATGAAGTTCTAGAGGCTGTCGGTCCTGTCAATTACAGAGTCCGCCAGTTAGGTAGGAGAAGGGAGGAGCAAATATATCATGTTAACCTCCTTAAACCTTGGCATGATGAGGAAACCTCTCCTCAGGTAGTGAGTACTGCCATTGAAAAATCTGAAGTGCCCATAGAGCCAGCATTGTCTGTTAAGCAGAGACAACAGACTGAAGAAATGATTTTCCAGAACAGGGATGTCTTCTCTTTCCTCCCTGGGTGCACTACCTTAATCGAACACGACATTTTCACTCCGCCAGAAGTCATTGTAAAGCAAAAGCCAGATGGGTGGACGTGAGAAAGGAGATCAAGAAGATGCTCCAGTTAGATGTGATTGAAGAGTCCACTAGTGAGTGGAATAGTCCCATTGTGCTTGTTTCCGAAACCCAATGGGACAATTAGGTTCTGCAATGACTTTAGGCGCCTAAACAGTATGTCGCAGTTTGATGCCTATCCGATGCCACGTGTGGATGAACTAGTGGAAAATCTTGCTGGTAGCAACTATTTGACAACCCTTGATCTAACAAAGGGTTATTGGCAAGTTCCCCTGACTTCCACGGTCAAGCCAAAGACTGCATTTTCCACCCCTGATGGTCTCTATCAATATAAAGTCCTACCCTTTGGGTTGCATGGGGCACCTGCCACCTTCCAAAGGGCCAAGAATAAATTGCTACGACCTCACACAACGATATAGTGATTTATACCCCAGACTGGGGATCACATTTAGCCAAAGTTGAGGTGGTCTTAGCTTCATTAAGGTCAGCAGGGTTAACAGCTAACCAAGAGAAATGTGCCATAGCCATGAGAGAAGCCAAATATTTGGGGTACATTGTTGGTCGAGGGCGTGTAAAACCCCAGCTAGACAAAGTGGAGGCAGTCAAAAATTGGGCAAGACCAGAAAAAAAGTCGCAGTTAAGAACCTTTTTAGGCTTAGTAGGTTACTACAGGCGGTTTGTAAGCCACTTCGCCACTAGAGCTGCTCCACTTACGGACATGTTAAAAAAAAATTGTCCAGATAGATTAACCTGGTCTGACTCTGCAGAACCGCCTGGTCTGATCTTCGGTTAGCTCTTTGTTCCGCTCCAGTTCTACAAGCATCGGATTTTACCCGGAGGTTCTTCCTCCAAACTGATGCTTCTGGTGTTGGATTAGGTGCAGTCTTGTCACAGGAGAAGAATGGAGTAGAAAATCCTGTCCTGTACCTAAGTTGTAAGTTGCTTCCAAGGGAACAAAAATATGCCACTGTGGAGAAAGAATGTCTCACCATAAAATGGGCTACAGAAGCTCTGCGCTATTATCTCCTAGGCAGACAGTTCACCTTAATAACAGATCATGCACCACTGCGATGGATGCAGAACAACCGGGAGGTAAATGCCAAGGTAACACGCTGGTTCTTGGCACTGCAACCTTTCAAGTTCTCAGTAGAACATAGACCTGGGATTCTGCACAAGAATGCAGATGCATTGTCACGAAAATATGCGCTCCTCGCGAAGTCCGCGTCCCCCTACTTGGAGACGCCTAGGGGGAGGGATACTTAACAAAGGGAGGCATTTATCTGACAAGATGCAGAGAAAGCATACAAGCAGAATAAAACATTGGCGCAGTTATGCACCTAGATTGAGGTTAAACCAGGTAAAGACTTATGTGTAGTTTAAAGTTTGGTTAACTTGCATGATTTGAAAGCTTTTTCCTCTCAGCAAACAGACAGGGTGTGTCTGTTAGTGCAAACAGAGTCAGTGATGGGCGTTTCCTCTTAAAGAGAAGGTGGGTGTGTCACCTGCCCATCAAGCTAAGGCTGGGGGAGGAGTATCATGTATAAAAGTTTGATTGTGTCATTTATTCACTGAGACCAACACTGGGGAAGCTGGCTGGCCTTGAGAGAGCTGGTCTATGTCTAGCTAGCCTTTAGGGTCTCCAAGAATTGCTGTGAAATTTATACGGTGTCAAAGCATTTTAAACATCCTGACAATAAAGCTACATAAAAAGAAGTTGTTCGCGTGTGCTTCAGCAGCAGCGGGCTCTTGCCACAATATATATATATATATATATATATATATATATATATATATATATATATATATATATATATATATACAAGGGGCAGCACGGTGGCTTAGTGGTTAGCACCTCTGCCTTACAGCACTGGGGTCATGAGTTCAATTTCCAACCATGGTCTTATCTGTGAGGAGTTTGTATGTTCTCCCGTGTTTGCGTGGGTTTCCTCCGGGTGCTCCGGTTTCCTTCCACATTCCAAAAACATACTGGTAGGTTAATTAGCTGCTATCAAATTGACCCTAGTCTGTGTTTGTTTGTGTGTGTATGTTAGGGAATTTAGACTGTAAGCTCCAATGGTGCAGGGACTGATGTGAGTTCTCTGTACAGCGCAGCGGAATTAGTGGCGCTATATAAATAAATGGTGATGATGATGATATATATTCTCAATACAAAAGTACACTTAAATTGTCCACAAGACTAATGCATAACAATTGAATCCCAGAGTATGAGAGTGTATAGTATATTATGTGTTGTAGATAGTGAAAGAAATATGATTGCTCTTTCAAATGGCCCTTTCAAATGGAGGTATCAATGCAGTATCAAAGCAGGTCTCATAAATGGCCAGTTCTGATCTCTGGAGGCAAATCTGTCAGATATTGGGAAGAGTAGCACTCTATATAAGAACATTCTTCAGAAAAAGCAAGGACAACTAGCGACTCCTTCAGTTCTTATGTATAACGCTTTCAAACTGTACAGGTCAGTAAACACTTTGTTTCAAATTTAAATGCTGAGCCGTTATATTTATTATTATTATTATTATTATTATTAATTTTTAATTTATAGGGCGCCACAAAGTATCCGTAGCGCCGTACAAGGACAAACAATGGCACAGTACAAGGTGAAACAGCACAGTACAAGTAACAGTAAGCACTATAACTCTGGGGGCTCAGGCACAGCATGAAAGAGAGGGAGGGAGGGGAAAAATGAGTACAGGCAGGTAACTATGGCCCAAGAGGGTGGGCATGGATGACAGGTTGAGAGTCACTGAGGGGAGCGGAGAGAAGCGAGAGGAGACAGAGGGCAGAGGGACTGAGAGGAGGTGAGCTGAGTAGCTGGAGAGCGCAGTTAAAAGTGATGGAAACAGAAGGTAGGAGAGCCCTGCTCAAAGGAGCGAACAATCTAAAGGGAGGGGAAGACAGACAGACACATGGATGAGACGGAGAGACGGGAGGAAGGGGGAGAAGAGAAGAAGGGATGAGAAAGAGAGGTAGCCGACCGGTGGGAGTTTAGGCATGAGACTGGAAGGCTTTAAGGAAAAGGTGGGTTTTTAATGTTCGTTTGAAAGAGGACAGATTAGGGGAAGTTCTGATGGAGCGGGGGAGCTTGTTCCAATGGAGGGGAGCGGCGCGGGAGAAGTCTTGGATACGTGCGTGAGAGGAGGTAATCAGAGGGGAAGAGAGGCGACGATCATTGGACGATCGCAGTGAGCGGGAGGGAGTGTGAATAGAGATAAGGTTAGAGATGTAGGGAGCAGTGGAGTTGGCGAGGGCCTTGTAAGTCAGAGTGAGGAGCTTGAAAAGGATTCTGTAGGGGAAGGGGAGCCAGTGACGGGCTTGGTAGAGTGGGGATACAGAGGTGGAACGGCGAGAGAGGAAAATAAGCCTAGCAGCGGCGTTAAGTACAGATCTAAGGGAAGCGAGATGAGAGAGGGGGAGGCCGATAAGGAGAAGGTTGCAGTAGTCCAAGCGGGAGATAATCAGAGAGTGGACGAGAGATTTGGTGGCATCCTGGGAGAGGAAGGGCCGAATGCGGGCAATGTTGCGAAGCTGGAAACGGCAGGATTTGGCGAGAGAGTGAATGTGAGGGGCAAAGGAGAGAGAGGAGTCGAGGATGACACCTAGGCAACGGAGTTGGGGAACAGGGGAGATAGATGAGTTGTCAACAGTGATGGAGAGGTCAGAGGGGAAGGAGGTACGAGAGGGAGGAAAGACAATGAGTTCAGTTTTAGCAAGATTGAGTTTAAGAAATCTAGAGGACATTCAGGAGGAGATGGCAGAGAGGCATGCGGATACCCTGGAAAGAAGGGAGGGAGAGAGATCAGGAGAGGAAAGGTAGAGTTGAGTGTCATCAGCATAAAGGTGGTACTTGAGGCCGAAGGAGCTGATGAGTGCACCCAGAGAAGAGGTGTATAGTGAGAATAGTAAGGGTCCAAGGACAGAGCCCTGAGGGACCCCGACTGGAAGGGAGGAAGAATGGGAGAGAGAATCAGAGGTGGAAACAGAGAAGGAACGGTCGGCAAGGTAAGAGGTAATAAGTAGATGATAATATGGAACGAGTGGCTTTGATGATGTGCTAAAAGTCTAAAGGTTACAAGAAATTCCACGTCTGTTCAGTATATATATATATATATATATATATATATATATCTAAACAGCATTGTAACATTATTGTCATGTACATATGCAAGTAGGATAGGACTGCCACAGCATACATAAATACCCCACCGCTGTCTGCCAGAGCATACATACATACCCCACCACTGTCTGCAGAGCATACATACATACATACCCCACCGCTGTCTGCCACAACCAGGGCCGCCATCAAGGGGGTACAGGGGGTACCCTTGTACCGGGTCACTGTGACAGCCAGGCTGAAGACAGCAGCGAAGACGCCGGGACTGAAGGACAGCGGGCAGAGCCATGACTGCACTTTCAGCCTTAACTTCCGCAGTGGAACGCATATGCGTTCCACCAACAGGAAGTTCGGCTGTTGGATCGCAAATGCGTTCCACTGCGGGAGTTAAGGCTGAAGATACAGTCACGGCTCTGCCCGCTGTCCTTCAGTCCCTGAAGTCTCTCTCTCCCTCCCTCTCCCCTAATACTAATATATATATATATATATATATATATATATATATATATATATATATATATATATATATATATATATATATATATTAGGGCCCCCCTTAACTTACCTTTCAATCGACTAAGTCTGACCCCTTCATGGAAGAGAGGACCAGGGAGGGAGCCAGATCGTGACCACTAAAGATAAGGTTTTTTTCTTCGTTTTTTTTCTACTGGATTTTTTTTTCCATTAGCTTGGGCCCCCTTTCCCCCTGGGCCCCCAGGTACCTGCCCAACATGCACAGTCGGAAAGATGGCCCTGGTTCATCGGGACGGTGGGGGTCATCGGGTGAACCCTGCCTGCTTTATTGTACTTGGCCCCACGATTTCTGATGGCGGCCCTGGCCACAGCATACATACATACATACATACCCATCACTGTCTGCCAGAGCATACATACATACCCCACCTCTGTCTGCCACAGCATACATACATACATACATACATACATACCCCATCACTGTCTGACAGAGCATACATACATACCCCACCACTGTCTGCCAGAGCATACATACAGACATACCCCACCACTGTCTGCAGAGCATACATACATATATACATACATACCCCACCACTGTCTGCAGAGCATACATACATAACCCACCACTGTCTGCAGAACATACATACCCCACCGCTGTCTACCACAGCATACATACATACATACCCCACCACTGTCTGCCAGAGCATACATACATACATACATACCCCACCACTGTCTGCCAGAGCATACATACATACATACCCCACCACTGTCTGCCAGAGCATACATACAGACATACCCCACCACTGTCTGCAGAGCATACATACATATATACATACATACCCCACCACTGTCTGCAGAGCATACATACATAACCCACCACTGTCTGCAGAGCATACATACCCCACCGCTGTCTACCACAGCATACATACATACATACATACATACCCCACCACTGTCTGCCAGAGCATACATACATACATACCCCATCACTGTCTGCCAGAGCATACATACCTACCCCACCATTGTGTGCAGAACATACATACATACAAATGTTTTTATTTGAAAACTTGCAACATAATATACAAACATAACTACAGATGGCATCCTAACATTTTAAAACCAGAATAAGCCTTAGGATTGCTCCCAAACAAAGAGTCTGAGGGCTATGCCCAAAAAGTCCAACTTAAATATAAATATGTATAAGATAAAACCATAAAACAGAAAGCATGCCACCACTATACCAATTAATAAAACACAATACAGTACATACAAAATACTACACCCGCCACAAAAAAGCAAACTGTAGATGTATGGCAGCCAGACTAAAAAAATACTCTTAGCTATCAAAATCTAGGGAGTGAAAGGACAGTAAGGAAAGCCGCATAGAGTGAAGAGACACCGGACTTTGATCTCACTACAGAGGCCTCAAACCCCGCCAGAGTCTGATCCAGTTGGCATTGGACATCCAGCGCCTCTCCAGATCCCTCAATTTCCAAACCTCGTGGAAAATATTGTCCAACACCACTTCACAAGAAAGGATTTTACGTCTAAAGGAGACATGACACCTTGCATTCCACGTGAAGTACCTGACCGCTAAACTGACTAAAAAAAGGGTGCAGAAATCAACCTGGCCTTGAATGCCCCATAGACCCATTTAGGGTAACTAAGCCCCGAAAGGCAAGGGTTCCCCAGGGAGCCGGAAACTCTCTTATAAACCTCTATGTTAAAGAGACACTGAAGCAATAAGTGGTCCATAGTCTCCTCCACCCCTAGACACTCCTCTCGTGGGCAGCCACGATCATCAGCATTTCTATACTTGAGGTTCCATCTCATGTAAAGTCTCCCGTGAAAGGAGAGCCAGGCAATGTCCCAAAGCTTCAACGGGATTCTCCCCGAATTAATCAGGGAAAGCCCCACCAAACTCAAATCACCCGGGCAGTCTTAAGTGACAGCGAAACCCAGAAATGAGACTTTAGGACTCTCTTCTCCAACTCCCTTCTAGAAGAGCTGATGACTTCCCCCGCCCCCAGGCCCCAACGCCTTGTCACCTTCAATCCCAAGGAAACACAGGCCGGGAGATACCCATGCCGGACTAGGAAACTTCTCACCGTGTCCCCCCCATACCAGGCGCTAAGGAAGGGATCCACCCAAACCCTGAAGCCACCCACCCAACGAGGAGACTGCTCAGGTGCATCTTCAAAAAAGTTGTAAGGAAGAAAAGCACTGGGTTAATCATACCCAGGCCACCATCCCTCCTCAGCCGATAGGTCACAGCCCGCTTGACCAGGTTCAGCCTATTCCCCCAGAGTAACTGGAAGAAGACTGCATAAACCCTAGACCATAAAGACTCTGGCAAAAGGCACACATAGCTAACATACAAGAATACCGGGATCAGAAAGGTCTTAACAAGGTCCACCCTTTCCCTGAGAGAGTGTTTCCACCTCTTCCAGCTCTCTACCTTCCGGGAAGCTTCCTCCAGCCTAAGTTCCCAGTTTTGCTTGGTGTAATCGCCAGGGCCGAATTGAATCCCTAAGATCTTGATCTTGTTACTGGCCCGGGGAAGACTGTCTGGAAGGCTGAGTTCACAACCATCCTCCCCCATCCAGAAAACTTCGCTCTTTTCCTGGTTTACCAACGAGCCACCGTAGCCCTCCGAGCCCCAGCTCCAGCCCCCGCATACGAGATCAGACCAGGGACAGGAACAGGCCCTTCAGTAACATGCAGAGCACCAGATCTTATAGGGTTAACTCGCTTTCCACCATCCCTGCAAGGACCAGTCTTAGATGGCCCACTAGGGCTAGCTACCTGTTGTTCAGAGGAACCCCCAGCACAAGATTCCAGTTGTCTGACCGAAACTGCCATTGAGGGTATCATATTTGGTATTTTTTTGGCAACATCCTCAATTAAACCTGCTGCCCTCTTAACCCTTTCTGTTAATTTCAGCAGGCCATAAATGGTATTGATAATTTGTGACTGAACCTGGTTAACCGATATCCCCTCATCACCAGGGCTTTTACCAGCAATCAACATAGATTGCACATTCTCAACCACAGAAGATACAGGGTTATTCATAGCAATATTCACATACTTAGCAGGCTCACAAACTGCAGAGATTACACACACAGAACTTGAGGAGGCTGATTGGCTGGAAACCTCAGCGACAGAGACAGGCACCATACTTTCATTGCCTACTAACGCCTGACAACCCACCCCACCAGAAATAGCTTCCGCGTACATCAGGGGGATCAGGGCATCAGACTTAGACACAGAATGTTCAGTGACCACAATATCATTAGACACAGACATTTCAATTTTGCTCCTTACTGATGCTTGAAATCCAGCCTCACCGGAGATAACCTCTCTATTCAACGAGGGGGTCAAGGCACCAGACGCAGCAGCAGAATTATCGGACTGATCTACTCTTGGGCTTTAGGCACATAGGGGTGGGACTCTCAGCAACAAAACCAGACCCCGCCAAACTCCGGACGCCGGATACAGGACTGCCGGCATCCACCGGAAGCGCCGCAGAGAGCAGGGACGCCGTACCAGCCACAGAAAGAGCTCTGATCTTGTCATACAACTAGTCAGTTGTTGTATCATCCGGCTCACACGCCTGCAGATTAGCAGGCAAACACTCAGAGTTCTCCACCGGCGTTGCTGCTTGCAACCTGGCACCCAGCTGCTGCAGGGACAGCTCTTTATTTTTCAAGGCAGACATTAACTCCTCAATCTCCAGTGTGATAACCACACGAACACCGATGTAAGCTTTATTCCGCTTCTCTTTTTCAGCACGATCCGCTTCTTGAGAACGGCGATCGCAGACTCCAGCTGCTCAACTTTGGATTTGATTGTTGATCCATCCAGCTCGCTCTCCTCCGTGTCAGGTAGGCTAATAAATGCAGGGTCCACTACCTCAACAGGAGCATTCTCATTCTCCATAGTGATGCCCAGCTTCTCGATAGGCCCCAGTTGTGGCATCACCGGGCCAGGCACGGGGTTTACTGGGGTTGCGGTATATTCACGGGATTCCCTGTTATCCCTCACAGGGATCCCTGTGTCTTCAGCCACCCCCTGTTGTGTCATCACAAGTGGGGACAGGACATCTACAGCACTCTCTTGGGCCACCTTGTTAAGTTTCACAAGCGAGGCCATACTTTCCCCAGCACCCAGTTGTTGCGCCACTGGGGCTGGGATACCGCTTGTCACACTGTCCGCTCCCTCCATAGTAACCTTCATATGAGGGGGCTGCTTCTCACATGTCTCAGAAGGCACTGGGATTCTTTCTGCGGTGTTGTCTGGAGGTTTGCCTCCTGCCAAGGCAGGATAGTCCATCACTGTAGCAGCACTGGCATCCAATTCACCGGCCGAGATGTTTATAGGCCGGCTGGGAACGAAGGAAGTCAGGCTTGGCTCCAAATCAAAATGTGATTTACTAGGCCCGGAAGCTTGGGGACTTTCCTCCTCGCCTCCCCCAGGATCCTCCATCCTTTCTGTGCTTAGACCCAAAGGCCGCACCGGTTCTCAGGAGCTTTGCAGGATACGTCTTAACACCAAGGCTGCGTGAGCATACATACATACATACATACATACATACCCCACTGCTGTCTGCCAGAGTATATATACATACATATCCCACCACTGTCTGCCTGAGCATACATACATACATACATACATACCCCAACACTCTCTGCCAGAGCATACATACATACCCTACCACTGTCTGCCAGAGCATACATACATACATACATACATACCCCACCACTGTCTGCCAGAGCATACATACATACATACATACCCCACTGCTGTCTGCTAGAGGATACATACATACATACATACATACATACATACCCCACCGCTGTCTGCCAGAGCATACATACATACCCCACCGCTGTCTGCCAGAGCATACATACATACATACCCCACCACTGTCTGCAGAGCATAGATACATACATACATACATAACCCACCACTGTGTGCAGAGAATACATACATACTCCACCGCTGTCTGTCAGAGTATACATACATACATACCCCACCACTGTCTGCCACAACATACATACATAAATACCCCACCACTGTCTGCCACAAAATACATACATAAATACCCAACCACTATCCGCCAGAGCATGACTTTAGAAAGAAACGTTGGTGCAAAGGGTGTGAGAAGTCAAAATAAAGCTGGTGCACAGTGATGTTAGATGTGAAAGTAAAGCTGGTAAGAATGGGGAGTCATGTGGGAGAGACTGGATCACAGGAGGTGACGAGAGATAAAAGCTGGTGCACTTGGCGGTGACATGCGTGCATGTGATCACACAGCTGGTGGGCAGTGGGGTATGTGAGAGAAAAAGCCATGCACTGGAAATGGAGGGTGCTAGGTTTAGAGGAAATCTGAGAAAAATTTACTTTACCAAAATGGTAGTGGATAGGTGGGATATATAATAGAGCAATTTAAACACGCTTGTTTTTTAGGGATTAAAATATCGGTGAAAACTAGATTGGCCAAGTGATTCTTATATGTCGTCAAATTTTTGTGTTCATGTTTGTAAATTTGATATCCTAAATAATTTTACTTCACAAAAAGCTATGAAATTCCATAGACAAAAAACCTTATGGTTTAACATGTCCGAATAAAGTTCCTTAGACTTATACACAATTTCAAATTTAAGAAAACTATTGAAACTCTTTCACTCAAACTCCAAAAAGCAATGAAATTACGACGATTAAGGCAGAAACCTTAATGGACGTGTTCCTTGCACAATACAGACATGGTATGCCATCACATCCTGTGGTTAGCTGCAGATTCAGCACTATCATGCAGTGAGATTGCTGTCACTCACAAAATGGTGGAGCTGCTAATTCACAGATTTGTGTGTTCACTGGAATACACACATACAGTACTATTACATTTTCTTAGTTTAGCTTTATCGTAGTTTAGGGCCTGGGTGTCTTATACCCCATTCATACTGCACCAAAATGCCGGGTTTTTGCCGGGGCGAGCTCAAACGACCCGGGTCTTGGTGCAGTATGAATGGTACAAGTCAAAAATCCCGGGTCTAAAAACCCGGGTCTTCAACCCGGGATTTATCGAGGGGTAATTCCCGGGTCGGACCCGGGTTACCTGCACTATGAATGGTGCAACACGGGTTTTTCAACCCGGGTTGCTCAGAAAACAAGCTGATTGGCTGTCTGCCTGTCTCTGGAGGATGATGTCATCGGTGGGAGCCACTCCAGGGGTCCACGACACTGCGGGCATGGGTTTGATTTAGCCTTATCTGTGTGGAGTTTCAATTTGGAATTAGGCATTTCTCATTCATTTTATGCTTGCCAAAAAGAGGCCATTAATTTTCCATCTAGAAGTCTAGTCTTTTGGGGTAATCATTGAAATATGCAATGCCTAGCTTTAAAAGCTCCTACAACCTTCCCTTAAATATATGTTTCCCAGTCTCTTTATGCCTGTAAGAAAGCCCTCCTAGACTAGTACGACTAAATATATAAGCCAATTGGAGGTATCCTTTATTCATTATTGTATTATTATATTGTGTATCACCATTTTTCAGCCAATGAAAACTGCTCTAGTGATGACTCCCACAAATTGCCAGGGCACAGACTTGTGCAGTATGAATGGGGTCAACCCGGGAAATTCCCGGGTCCGAGGTGCAGTATGAATGGTGTTTCTGAGCTGGGACACTCCGAGCCCCGGCAAAAACCCGGCTTGAAAAACCCGGGATATTGCCGGGGCGGCAGTATGAAAGTGGTATTAGAAAGAGACAGTAAAGCAACTTCATAAAAAAGTGAAAACAGTGAAAGAGTTTCAATAGTTTTCTTAAATTTGAAATTGTGTATAAGTCTAAGGAACCTTAATCGGACATGTTAAACCGTAAGGTTTGTTGTCTATGGAATATATATATATATATATATATATATATATATATATATATATATACACAAGTTAACCCGTGCATGATACTCATGCATTCTAGTCAAATCAAGCTACTTAAGGTGTTAAAAAGGTTCTTGTCATGCATTTGGGCCTAGCCCAGGCCTCCTCAGGGGAAGAGCGTTACTTCCCGACGCAAGCGCCCTTTTTTAACGTGGTTTTGTCCACATGTCATCACCTCATCATTTTTCTCCATCACCTCATCCTTCATCTTCATCGACACATCCTTCATCAAGCTACTTAAGGTGTTAAAAACTCCCCACTGTCACCCCCGGCAACCACCAACCACTCCCAACTGTCACTTCTCCTTCAAGAAATATATAGGTCAGTGTATAACTTTGCCCAGCAGGTGGCGCTGCAGCTTGTTTTTTGTTTTTTTCACACACACCCCTAGGCATTTATATAGTAGATATATATATATATATATATATATATATATATATATATATATATATTTCTAGCTTTTAAAATACCAATCTTAAAGCAATTGTGTGAATCACTGACAGCTGTACTAATATGCATACAAAAAACAGGTTTGACTTTGGGCAGCACCCACCAAAATATATATTTCCATTTCTTGCTTTTAAAGTCCAAGTGTTTGACTGTAAAATAAATTGTGCGAAGGGCAGGATCACATCTGTGCTGGTAAGCAGCCCAGCCAACAGACATTGTGTGCTAGCACTACTATGCTGAGGGGATGAGGAGGATGATGATTATGCTGAGGCCAATACACCTACCTAGTGGGCTGTAACCGTCATGTAGTCTTTTGTTTACCCAGTACTGTTTGTCCACATATCCGTAGTTAAGTGGATAGTCGGTACAATGGCATTTTCTAGGCACTGAATGACTTTTTGTTTAACCTCCCACTACAGCTGAGGAATTGCTGTTTGTGAGAAATTAAATTGAGATGAAATACGGTAGCATGGACCCATGATCTCCGCTAATCTGCTAAAATCTGATGCATTGGTAGCGGAAATTGGACGCATATCCAATGCTAACATAGTTATCATGACTTTAGTGATCAAGCTGTGCAACAACAGGATGTTAGCTGTCATACTTCCTCTTGCAATGCTTGCTTCTCAGACAATTGTTGTTTAAAGCTGTGCTTACTCTTCTTGGTTCTTTTCTATATTAAAGTTTTTCCCCCAGCAGCAGCAGCTATAGTGCGCAAGGATGCCACTTGGGAAGCATGGATTGCATTAGGGGAGTCAGTTTGCATTTGAAAATTGAATGCTGAACTACATACCAATAATGTGGAGGATGATAATGAAGGTGTTACAGTGAAGATTGCATTAGGTGTCTATGCATTCTGTTGCTAGCTGATGCTGGATTGTTTGTTACTATACATGATTTTCCTCCTTTTGATAAACTGCTTGAATGAACTCGTTGCAAATGATGTAACTGTTAGGTCTGTCTGATCACGTGACCTGAGAGGCGGGGTATTCAAACCCCTCCACTATTTGTTAGGTCTGTCTGATCATGTGACCTGAGAGGCGGGGAATTCAAACTTCCCCACTATTTAGTCTTCACTCTGACACTCTCCTGTGTCAGAGCAACAAGTGTACTTAGTGTCTGGCTGCTCCTGATCCCTGTGCTTTCCCTGTGCATTTCTCCCTGTGAATACTGGCTGACTTTCTGTGTACCGACCCGGCTTATCTGATTAGCCCTGCATCTGCTGAATCCTTGGCAACACGCACTGGCTGACTTTCTGTGTGCCGATCCGGCTTGTCTATTTAACCCTGCATCTACTGAATCCCTGGCCACACGCAATGGCTATCTTTCTGTGTACCGACCCGGCTTGTCTGATTAACCTTGCATCTGCTGAAATCCTGGCAACACGCCTCGGCTAACCTTCTGTGTACCGAACCAGCTACAGTTCCTGACTCCTCTCGTGTTTGTGTCCTCGTGCCTCTCTACTAGACAGCAAGGTACATCTGGCTTCCTACTACTTAATATCCAGCTAGACGAGGCCTTTTACTGTGTTCCCAGAATCGTTCACCCTACTACTATCCCTCTACCACGACGGTGGGCTAACCCAGGGGCCGCGACCTGCAGACCTTTGGCAGCTAAAACCATCCCGCCTTGCAGTGGTTCTTGGAGAAGACCGAGAGGTCCGTTAGACTCCGCGCCCTGGGAAGGCCAGTGCCAATACAGGTTGGTAGTTGTCTCCAGTGAGACGTAACAGTAACAGGGCGGAGATACCTTGATGGTCAGCGTCCATTGTCATTATCTTGTTCAAGTACAACACATTCCAACATTTTCAGATCCACAATTATCCCCCTCATACTGTTGCACATTACCAAGTTTCATAGTACATCCTCAGTTTCTATGTCTAAATCATCATCACTACTACTCATCCTCACATTTCCAAATGTTTGTGAAATTTTGGAAGGAGGCTGCCATACAATTACTATGTCAGAATCTGAAATGTCAGACTTGCATATAGCACTTATGGACACCCTTAAACTCTGCTCAGGATTCTGTGAAGACCCAATTTGTTCTTAAATCTCAGTGTCCTTTTTATGCACTGAAGTGGCTGTTTTGGATGTGACCGACCTCTCAGTTAGAAGGTGGTGCATAAGAAGTTACAGAAGATGCATGACCATGTTGGGTACTCAGTTTTGCATTTTTGCATTCTAGTATTTGTAAGAGCAGTTGCAAGGCACAAAACTAGCAAAATGTGGTCATGGTCTAAACCTTTTCTTGCCACTTTCGATCGGGTATGGAATGTTAGCTTGCTTAATTTTTTTAGATAAATCACACATTCATCAGTAACTTTTCCTTTAATACTTACATCAAGAGCTGATGTTTTCTTTGAGATTGAGAAATGTATAGATTTGGAGTGACCCTTTCTTACACTTTCTTCCCACATGACCTTTTTTACTAGTAGAGGTTGAAAAAGTATTACTACTGACAGTACTAGTACTGTGAAACTCCTGATCTATAGATACCCATGATTGACAACAGGGGTAAAGCTGAAATTGGAGCAACTTGTAGCTGTCACCACACCACATGAATGCCCAATGAGATGGGAAAAGAGGGGTTTTTACCTTGCAATGCCGACTTGGCTCCACAATGTCATTCAAATTAATAAAATTAGTTTGTTTAAATAAATTGTCTTTATGTTTTTGGGTTGTACTGTCAAACGCAGTGCTCTGTATTTTGCCCACTTACTAGTGCAGATGTGATACTGCCCCTCACACTGCCTTCACTTGGATTTTAAAGTCAATAAATGTTTTTTTCTTTGGGGGGGGGGGGGGGGAGGTTGCTGCTGCTCCGAGTCAAACACAACACAATCAAGCTACTCTCTGTTTCACTGGCTTCACTAAGAAGCATACCGGTGTCGATGTGTTGGAAAAACTCAGGAATGGCAAAGCAAAATGGCTCACCCTGCTAAGACTCTCCCCAGGATTCCTTATTGTCGATGATGGAGCGAACATTGTGGGCTTAATTTAACAAAGAACGCAAAGCGAATGTAATGTGCGTTATCCTTAGAACACATGTACATTGGGTATACGAACATCTGATTTCAACAAGCAGCGGATGTCTTTTCTTGAATATGTACTGAAACATATAGGCATTATTTGCCTTGATGACTATGATAATAAGTCACTTACGTGACGTAAAGACTGGCACACAGAGCAGTTTATGTTTCTCTGCTCCTACAGTTAATTCACTGTCAGACATATGTTTGTGTTTTACATGCATATATTACTTATTGACAGAGCAACAATTGCTTCCTTATTCACATTCACCTTATTATTCCCTCGTCAAATGATATCGTTGTCATACTAACCCTGCATATTAACCCTTTGTATATCAACCTGTACATCCTGAACACATCAATGTTTCATTGCATGATATAAAAAAAACATATAGAACATATCTAACATATCTCTAGACTCTATCACATTAATATAGATTTGCTTGTAAACAATAAAACACACACAAAACTTTTTTAACAAATTAACTTTTTTTTTTATAAATAACACAATGAAAAGCAACTGTAGTAAATACAACACACAAAATAAGAAATGTATAATATTTTTTAATTTGTATATATTTGAATTTGTTTATTTAGTTATTTTTTTTCAACAATATTTGGACGGGGAAATCTTCGACCACATGAACAAACAAAAAAAAAATGTAAATTCAAAATACTATGACATTTTGTAAACCTGTTTTAGTTTTATCCCTGTAGTTTGTTCTTACATTTTTCAAGCTCAGCTGAGTTCAGAGGTACTACATTAAGAGAAATTTTCTGAAAGCTTTTTCTTATTTAGAGCACAGTACTAGCCAGAGGACCGCATTTTCGAAGCACATGTAGATATTTTGGAAGGAAGGGGGGAAGGAGGTTGCTTGGTAACAAACACTTATAGGCCCATGATGTCAGACACCTGTAGAATGGAAATTTTTGCTAGGCATAGACATTTAGTAAAGCAATTTTTTTTGGAACCTACACTTCTGTTCTGCAGAACAACATTATTTATATTATTCTAGATTATTCAGTGAAGATATTTACATTTTTCTGCAGGTGCCTGAGATGTTCCTTTCCCCTCAGTCTCCTCCACTTCTGCCTCCATTTGGGTCTCCTCCGGGGGCACCTCCATGTTAATCTGTTGGCCCTGCCATTCTGCATCCTGGGTTTCGGAAAGGGATTGATGGTGTGATGAGGAAAGGGATTGGCGAACTGTTCAGGGTATCAGCTTGCTAACAATGTTAATGTCCTTTTCGTAGCTTGAAAATATACCAGAAGTTTCAATATAATTACTGTATGCAACTAAAATTTACGTTGTATTTCTATTTTAATAAAATCATTTATCGAGCATTCTTTATATTTAAGAATATAATAAATAACACTGGAAAAATTATTCTAAATTTGGGTTATGTGACTGTGCAGTGAAGATTAGCTGGGAATCCAAGCCTGGGAGCATAATGTGCAGCCAGATTCAACTTTGTATCGAGCTATTGCAAAGACAGCAACTATTTTTCATTGTATTGACCTCAGGTTGAGTGTGCTTCGTTTATTCAAGTTGATTCAACTCAAGATAATACACCCATCCATCAGTTTAGCATTATTATTCACTATGTGCTTAAAGGTGTTGCCTGTGAGCGACTACTTTCAGTTGTGCTAAGTAATGATGGTACAGGACAAACACTTTTTGATCTATTGACTGAAAAATTACAGCATCTTAAAATTGAACCTACATTTTTTTATCTGATAGTACAGATAGATCTACAAGCTACCCTGGCCAGTATAATGGTTTACAAAGTAAAATTACTGATGTGACTTATCAACATGTTCTTATATGGTGCTATGCCCATGTCTTCAATTTGGTAATAACTGAAACACCAAAATGTTGCGTGACTGCAGATTTTTTTTCAAATTGCTACAGAAGTTGTTGGAAAACATCTAGGACAAGAAAAAATTAAATGATTAAAGCTAATTGGTGAGACAAGATGGTCAGGAAAATTCAATGCAGCAACAACTATATTTGAACGTTGATGCTGCTGTCAGTACTTCTATTGACATGCTTATCAATGATAGAAAAGTTTGATGCAAAAACAAAACAAGAAGCAAATTTTTTACTTCAAAGTCTTCTAATGTTTGAAACAATGTTGACAGCATTTAGTTACTTGTATATATTTAAAACTACAGTCCTGTTATCAAGTTATTTACAGACAAGTGGTGTAGATATGTTTACTGCATGGAGTTTTGTAGCTTCAGCTACATCAAAGTTTAAGGAACAGACAAGAACATTTGATAACGTTCACAGAAAGGCATTAGAAGTTGTAAATAAATTTAATGACAAGATTTCACAGTTGAATATGGATGAAAATCAACCATTGGAAGGTATTATTAAGCTGTCTCCACAAATCAGAAAAGATCAAGTAATATTGGAATTGTTTTCTTTTGCTTTGAACTTTGATGTTTTAAAGCTATTGCTTAATGATGGAATATGGATTCCAAGTGCAACAAGTGTAAAATTTGTAGCACCTGCCCATCGTGTGTACTAAAAATTCTGGCATCTAACAGACTTCATAACAAGGCATATGATAACCTTCATGAACTTTATAAAGTCATCTGCACACTATCAGTTACTCAAGTCCAATTTGAGAAGGCATTTTCAAAGCTAAAGATCATAAAGTTGTTATCCATTGAACAGGAATTGTTAGATGAATTGGATGCAGCAGCAATTATTGACAGATTTGCAAAATCATTTAGTGAATTCAAAAGATTGCTCTTACTATAGTGGATTGCATGAAATATGCTTTTGAACTACCTGTTAATGAGTAAAATGTTCAGTACAAGCAATCTATTTAAATATATCCACTATTTATTTAAAATAAAAAAAAATAATTATAACACTCTGTATTTACTTTTAATATACACTGCATACTGCCAGTAATATGTGCAATATATGTACACTGTAGTTACTAAAAAAAATATAAATTTATATTGCAATTGTAATTGTACCTTTTTTCCACTTATGTATTTTTTCAAAATTTGATATATTTCTTCTAAAAATTAAATATATCCTTATAGTTGTGGGTACCCCCCCCCCCCCCACCTTTGTCTCCTGGCAACCAATATTCTTAGACCCATTCCGTCACTGGTTGCTGGGGAAGGAACTGGTCCTGAGTTGGGGAAAGGGATTGGTCATAGCTTGCCTTCTCCTGGCCCTCCTCCTGTGCCTGCTCATAGCCCTCCTCATGGGCCTCCTGCTAACGACAGCGGAGCCTGATGCGGCAGCAGAGACATTCTATTGGAAGAAACGTGACACATTAATTTATTTATAAAGGTTATCTCTGTCTCAGCTATACATAGAGTTAAACAGATAATGTAAGGTTGCAATGTGAAATATCCACTACCTCACATGGACTGTCATTGGCCAAATAAACACACCTCTATACTACTTTCACATGGACGTGACCTTGGAGGTTTATGTTAATCAAATGCTGATTCAGAAACATCAGTATTATACAGCAGGCCTTGTACTTTGTCCAATGAAAGTTACAAGCCATGTTGCTTTGTAATGAGCCAGATGTAACAGTCATCTTAAATAATATATATATATATAATTTTTTTTAAAATTGTGAACTTAGAGCTCTGGTTGCCTCCTGTTACGGTGACGGTCTGTACACAAACTCAGAACTAGTTTTCGGAGATCTTCACCTTTAGCAGCCGCCTTTCCCATAGAGCTTTATACGCTCACCGGTACTCAGATGCCCCCAGGACTTAACTCCAGATGTAGTGTAAGTTTGTAATACAAAACCGCAGCATCAGGCCAGGAGGCAGCGTAGATGGCAGCGGATGGTCAGACAAGAGCAGCGGTCAGAGGTACTAGAAAGCAGAATAATCAGGTAACACGCCAAAGGTCAGGGTCACAGGCAATACAGCGGGGTCCAAGGTACAGGCAAACGAATCAGGGTCACAGGCAAGCAGGCAAGGTCCAAAGTACAGGCAGGGGTCATACACAGAAGATCAGTTCAGAAAGTATACACCAAACAGCACAGGTGCAGATTAGCAGACAGGGAAGCTATAACCGGCAGTGAGGCTAAGCCCTTCCTGCCTTAAATACTTTGATGGGCCAATCAAAAAAGAGGAGGACAGGGCTGACAATCAGCCTCAGGAGGCTGCTAACTAATTTACTAGCTAGAACTGGCATAGATAATACATAAACCAGGAACATGTATGAATATACAAATGAACCAATTTAAATCATAGGAGAGCTCCCCCTGGTGTTGAAGGATATCCCTACACCCTCCTACTCTATGCCACAAAGATAAGCTCAAGGAAAAATAACAGTGCATTGTAACCAATGCATGTGTCTGGCTGCTAGATCACGCCAAGATGCGGCGTACCGCCGCTGCTCGTGACACCTCCTCCTTAGATCCCTACACCGCCGCTGGAGCTGCACTATGGTGCTTCTGTGGCCGAACCATTGCCACAGACACAGTTTCACATCCCTATAGATTGTCATTACATTGGAAGCAAAGCCCAAAAGGTACTTACATGTAAAGTATGATTGTGACTGGATCACTATTAAATAACTTTTTGTAAAAATGTATTTAAAGCAAATAGCGCAGGGCACTTATTTATGTCATTGCATTTGCACTCATTTTTTGATATTGTGTATATTGTATGATAGGAAATCGTTATTTCTGAGACATGGGGAAGAAATTTGTCTCTTGTCTAACCTTGCTATAGGATATGCCTATTTCTTATGTATATATCTGATACAATGAGCCTGTGTTTACCAAGCCTTTGGTGTATTGTGATTTGGGGAAGTGGCGTGTTGTGGGTCCTTTTGTTGTTCTGTGGAAATGTGTATTCGGTGACTGTCTAAAGAATTCATGGCAGTCAGACCTTTTGACTTGCTAGTAAGTCTCCTGTATCTGAAATAAGATCCAGGAAACCACAGCAAGGTTTTTAAGAATTTCATAGCTAAGTATAAATAATAGTGGCTTTGCAATGTATGTAAATCAATGTTGGTTACATCCTGATTCTAAAAATAGCCTATGTCAGAACTGTATAAAAGATGAGCTGTGTGAGCATGTAATGTATCATTCTTCTGACTTCATCTGACCTGATCAGCCTGGTACCTTCAACTAGGGTGAGAGAAAATAAACATCTTGCTTCAAAGACCTGCTTGGAAACATCTTCAATATCGCTGTATTCCTGTGATCTACAGATGTAGAATCTAATCCATTCTCTGACTGTGTCTGAGGTTTGGACCCAAGCGTTTCCAGTACCACCGCTCTGCCTGCTACCCAGCAGCCCTGGTCCGTGTGATAGGCCAGGGGAAATCCATTCACAGCAACCCGGATCCATAGTAAGAGGTCCAGAGTAACCAGCCCAGGGACACCAGCAACGAGACAAGCTAGCAGCGTCAGTGACCCAGAAGAAACCCAGTTCTGGATGCCGGTATAGGAGTCCAGTGGTGGCAGCATTATAAGCCCCTACTACTGCGGCAAGAGGGCGCTTTTGGGAAAACGAAAAGGAACAGTGGTAAAGTAAGCCCAGCCGGTTCCCAGCAACAACAGACAGGGTGGCATAGGCGGTCCATCCTGTCACAATGATGAAATTACATTCTTCATAGCTGGAGTAGTCTTGGAATCTTGAGGACTAGGATCGACATCATCCATCTCCTGGCCAGCAACTTCAGCTTCTTTCACACATAGGACCCCACTTCTGATCGTTATCTTATCAAATATCACACACAGAGCAATTATGTTGCATACCATATTGGACACATACATAAGAGCTCCACCAGACCAGTCAAAGCAGCAGAATCTGACCTTTGAAAGGACAAAAGTCCACTCTATAACTGGTGAACAAGGGCGGAAAGGATACACCTTTTTTGCTGGATGTATGCAGCAAAATGTATGCAACTTCTTACTCCGTGTGTGGAATTAAAATGGGAGTGAGGAGCAAAGGGCGGAAAGGGTACACATTGTCTCCAATAAAGAGTAACAAGAAAGAAAAGAAATAAATTAAAAGTAAAAAAAAATAAAAAAATGTATTAGTAATGAGTAACTAAACATAGAAACAATTTGCAAAATATTTGAATATGGTATGGTGCTATTGTAATGCTTCAATATTTGATAATTGATTCTACAAGTACATCATAATGCAAAGAGTGTTAATATTTTGCAAAGGTGGTAGACCTTCTATTTATGACAACATGATATACCAGGGTTTCCAAAACCTATTCATCAGAGCCCCCTAACAGTGCAGGTTTTCCAGGTGACAAGTGAAATAATTAGTACAACCTGTGGATCTGTTGAAATGTGTCAGTCAGTAATGAATACATCTATGCTCGAGCAAGGAGATACGGAAAACATACAATGTTTTCGTGAGGATTTGGTTTGGGAAACGATAGAAATAGCCACGTGCCACTATGTGGCCTTACACCTCCTTATATAGTATAAAGCATAAACACGACTTTTAAAAGCTTTTACAGCACACAATCACAATGCAAATGTATGGAAGCGTTTAGGAACTATACAACATGCACATAACATTTACATTCAGACAAGCATTGGTAATATTCACACGCGTGTTAAAAATGTATGAAAATAATTTGAAAAGCAGAGACAATTTCAGCATATGCAGAAGTATGCAGTGCTTTAAAATATCAAAGAATGCACCTATGTCTTTGGTATATAACAATCCTATAATACTCAGCAAACACTACTATAATGGCACCACAGTAATCTCACACTGGCAGTCTTGTTGTATATCAAGATGAGTGTGTGTAGGTATGCAGGTGAATAGTTAATTCTCCCATTAGTTGATGAGAATGTGATTGCTGTGTTTGGTCATCTCTATCATCCGTGAGTTCGACTTGACCTTGAGCAGGTGCAAAGCTTACGTCTGAAAAACACTGCATTTCTGTGTGCGCCAGAGTTTGAATTGAATGTATTTGCAGTGGAACACCTTTACTGTACATTGACTATGCGCATTCACCCCTTCCTCACCTAGTTCCGCCCCTGAAAATGAAAGCTGTCATAAGTGTCCTTTGCCTTCGAAGATGAATTGGCAGGTGCTGCATTCTCTGGTGTATGGTACAGATCTCAGCATGCACAGAGTAACTAATAATACGCAACAAATGAGCATTTACACTCTTTAATGTATCAGGCCCTGTGTGTGCAATACGACTGAGTGAATTTCAACACGTACCATGCTTTGCACACACAATAAACTTGGTTGTTCAAAAAATGAAAAAAAATGAGAGGATCGTGCAGAAGATAATGTATGGGGACTGTACAATTTCTTGGCATTTTCAGAATTAAGCGAAAACATGTAGGTCACTGCAGCAGCTTAAAAAAAAAAAGTGACCTGAATTTCACATTTTATATGCTTCAGTGACTGGAAGAACAACAACATGCTATCAAGTCCTACACATCAGACCGTGAAATATGGAGAGGGGGGGCATATTACCTTACTCCAGCACACTGGTGAATCCTTTCGGTTTTATGGGCTTTGGCCACTTTGGTGTGTCTTCTTTTCTAAAATTACAATTTATTACTTCCGCTGCTTTCCCTCTTCAATTTGTCACACATGCTCTCTGGCGTTGAGAATAACAAATACACACATTGTATTTCTTTTCACTTCTGAGTTAGGCTTACCTATCAGCCCGTGCTCTCCCTATATGTTTTAAAGGTGTCCTTTACTTTATTAACTTTAAACTGTCATCCTATCTGCCAATGGTGTGCCACTATGTATCATAGGGATTGTATCTTTTATTAAACTGTCATGTATTTGTGCTGCTGCTGCTCTGTCACTAATTTCAGCTAGCCAGCTTGCTGCAGACTTTGGCCAAAATTGGTGATAGTTTTGAAGAGATCATTAGAACATAGACTGTAAATGAAA
The DNA here is from genome assembly GCF_038048845.1 of Mixophyes fleayi. Classification (NCBI taxonomy): domain Eukaryota; kingdom Metazoa; phylum Chordata; class Amphibia; order Anura; family Limnodynastidae; genus Mixophyes; species Mixophyes fleayi. The sequence continues at coordinate 235,142,301 of NC_134403.1, forward strand.
GGTAACGATGCTAAATACTAATGTAGGGAAAAACAGCTCAATAATTACATGATTTTACTTGTTTTTCACATTTTTTTAATGATATCCAATACCAAAACACATGAGGAGTTAGGTTGTACTGTTCTTAATATTGAGTTATAGGTGAGCTGACAAAAAAAAAATCTCCAACATAACATCTCTAGATTGCACAACATGTTCTGATGGCTACCGAAAATGTTGGGGTGTAACTATAGCTGCTGCAGTCCATACAACTCTGGGACCCACAATGATATTCTCCTGGTTCAGCTTTGTGCTTGTGGTCACATTTTTTTTATCCTTATGATTTTTGGTGGATTGATTAGAAATTGCTGAACAGTGAATAAGGGTTTCTGTAAAAGGATCTGTGGTTGCGCCTCACATGCGCACACTATCCTCTTATTCTGTTCTCAGATACAGTCATTATAAAACTCACACTTTTATGCATTTTTCCTTTACACAATGTTGCCTTACTCAGTCTTTTGACCACACTAAATAACACTTAAGCTTCACAGAATTATTTATCAAATAACCACTGTATCTCAGCAGTACTTCACAGTATATATTCATTATAAATAACCAATACTCAACATATGTATGTATTTAAATCAAAGTATTTTACTGTTAACACAGAAAAGCTTGTATTCAAGTTCACACATATATCATAACGTTGTTCAACATAACATAGTATATCAATATAAAATTAACCCTAGGTTCACCACCGTTATTCCTTACACTATCCTAGCTTTACATATGTATCCTTGATAAGAATTAGTATTTATAATATTGATTTAACTATCACAGATATCAAACAATATATAAATATTAATAGTCAAATCAATCGTACAAACACATACAGCTTTATATTATTATCAATGATACTTCCTGGATCCAATTCTTTTTATGTAGGGAACGTTCCTGTAGTAAAGAATCCTTTTCTGTAGCATAGTGTAGGTTTTCTGTAGTATAGTGTATTCCTATCCTTTGCTGCAGTTTAGTATAATATATATATTTTTTGTAGTGTAGTGTAATATATATATTGTCTGTAATGTAGTGTAATATATATTTTTTTCTGTAATTTACTGTAATATAGATATCTTTTCTGTAGTGTAGTGTGTCCCTATTAACCCTTTAATGTAGTGTAGTGCTCGTTGTCCAGGGACAGGCAGGCAGAGAGCGGGAGAGGGGGAGTCCCAGGTATGGCTTTTATAGTCTAGACCCAAAAACTACCAGCCTCCCCAACGGCAACGTGTGTGTGGTGATTCACCACACACATGTGGACCTTGTGTGTGGGTCAGGGGTGTTGATGTCATCACCCCTGGCATCATCCATGCACGCGCCGAAATTGGCGCGTGCACTGTATGTGCTGTGCATGCATGAGACGTGCATGCGCTGTTACGTGTGTGCACTGGGCACGCACGTACACCCCGGGCCCCCCCTTCACAGTCCCCCTGCTGTTGGAAGCCCAACACTGCAAATAAAAATTACCTGTCCCTAGATTTGGTGGTGAACTACAAAAAAAAATTGAGAGAGGGAGAGAGAGTGACCCCGATAATTTTCAACTCTCTCTACCTCTCCCTACCAACTATGGAGGAGATAAAAAAAAACTCTTGTGTTATTGGCGCAAAACAAGAAAAAAACCTCCTAGAGGGGGAACCATAGTGAAAAAACACCCATTCCCCGAGGGTATGAAGAGCAGGGGAGAAGAAAAAAAAAGAAGAGAGAAGAATGGAGAAGAAAAAGAGAAAAGGCACAAAGGAATAAAGAACAACAAAGACATTCACATAAAGCAATTTCCATGTCCGCAAAGTCCATAATGCCCGCACCCCCTCCTTCCCTTAATAGTTCGTCAATTTTTGTCTTTTAGTCTTCATATGTTGTTCTTCAGTATGCCAGTTCAGCCAGTCTTTTATTAAAACAAAGTGCATGACTAAGACCAATATAATGAGAACTATTACGGGATGAATGAGAAGAGGATACTTTGGCATCATGTTCCAGCTTGATTGTAGCTTGATTCCCCGAAAGTTTCTGCAGTATGTCTTCTTCCTTCCCGATGTCGAGTAGCCAATTTTTGATTTCTGAACCAAAACCAAGCGAAATTTTCTGGAGCCTTACAGGAGTATCTAGATGGGTACCTAGTCGCTTCTCTGGGGTCACTGGTGTCCCTCTTTGAGCGCTGTTAGTTGCATATACAGTACAAGATGTAATCAGGGTAGGGCTCTAGGATTTTTCTTTCCTTACACTATGGTTCTCAATGATCAGTTAAAACCTTCCCTTTTTTTTTTTTTTTTAAATAATATTTAGAAGGGGTATGATTTCTTAATCTACCCGTCTCAATTGATAGGATTTAGTATTTATAATATTGATTTAACTATCACAGATATCAAACAATATATAAATATGAATAGTCAAATCAACATTACAAACACATACAGCTTTATATATATATATATATATATATATATATATATATATATATATATTATCATTGATACTTATCAAATCCTTGTATCCTGGATCCAATTCTTTATCTGCAATGTAGGGAACGTTCCTGTAGTATAGAATCCTTTTCTGTAGCGTAGTGTAGGTTTTCTGTAGTATAGTGTATTCCTATCCTTTGCTGTAGTGTAGTGTAGTGTAGTGTAATATATATATATTTTCTGTAATGTAGTGTAATATATATTTTTTTCTGTAATATAGTGTAATATAGATATGTTTTCTGTAGTGTAGTGTAGTGCTCGTTGTCCAGGGGTAGGCTGGCAGAGAGAGGGAGAGGGGTAGTCCCGAGTCTGGATTTTATAGTCCAGACCCAGAAACTCCCAGCCTCCCCAGCAGCAACGTGTGTGTGGTGATTCACCACACACACGTGGACCTTGTGTATGGGCCAGGGGTGATGATGTCATCACCCCTGGCATCTTTCCCCACTGTGTGCGTGCCAACTTGAGTCGGCACACACAGTGGGGTTCCTTGTTATGAGTAGTAGGGTCATCCATGCACGCGTTGAGTTTGGCGTACGCGAGTCGCACTTGGTGCACGTACACCGCAGGCCCCCCCCTTCAGTTTCCAATGCATTTAATTGAAATAAAAAGAAATGTCTTAAAATGAAATTAAAATAGAAATATAAAATTTCATTTTGCAAAGTAATTGGTAGAATATGGGCTAGTGGTCGATTGTGTTTGACTTATTTGCCACTATACATAATGTACTTGTAAATGAGACTAGGGGGTAAATGTATTAATGTCCGGATTCTTGAACTCCGGCGTGTTCAGCGTCTTCGGCGATTAAATTTAAAGCGGCGCTGCATTGTAAAGGGAAGTTTCCCTTTACAATGCAGCGCCGCTTTAAATTTAATCGCTGAAGACGCTGAACACACCGGAGTTGAAGAATCCGGACATTAATACATTTACCCCTAGGTAGCAACAGTAAATTCAAATACACATGTGGTCCAATTTTCTCCACAGAACACGTTTGGTAGAGAGTGAAGCAATGAATGAATCTCTGCGCCGCAGTCTCTCACGAGCAAATTCACGCTCTATTCATCATGGACCTACAGCTCCTACTCCTTCATTCGAGACTCAAGTGAATGATCTTGTTCGAAAAGCAAAGGAGGATGTGCAAAGTCTAAGGAAGAAAGGGAGGTAAAATATATCAGTACTGATCTGATTTAGTTAAAATTGTTAATTTATTATTGCATTATATATGTAGTGTGCATGATGGGTGTTTACAAAATTAAGGGGAAAAAAAAGTGTTACAAAGTAGAAGGGAAGGCAGGCCAGCTTTATGAGGTATGGCGGCACAGTGCAACGTTTGCCTGACAGTAAGTGCACCCCTATAATATCAGTTGCACCACAAAAAACGTTCATGCCCCTCCCCATTTTAACACGCCATTAAACCACTCCTTCTTTGTTCAAATTATTATGTTTCAACAACTGCCATTACAGAGATAAAAAGAAATAGGTCAAACAATGTGCTAGCTACAGAAACAACCAATGAAAGAATTAGATAATATTCAAGTGAGATTGGAGAACATACTGTATATTCTCAAGTTAATAGTGTTTGAAGGTTCAGATATTTTATGAATTAAATTTAGAGATGAGTGAAATGATTTAGCATTTTGAGTTCCTAGCAGTAGTGTGTTTTTTGCAACTGCAAAAGCAATTAGCAATTTTGGCTTAAGTTACATAAATCATTTTTTGAAAGAGAAAAGATTTGACCACAATGCAGGATTAATCACATGGCAGTAGGTCTATACATGCCAAGAATGTATCACATGTTAAATTGTTGCCTTTCTAATGACATGCATTTAAACAGACTAAAAACTATCTCTTATTTATAAGAGAGCAAGAAATGTATATATTGTATTTTCAGATTTATTTGCCTCTGCAGATATGCTAGAGGTATATAAATTAAGCACAGATTAGGGGGCTTGTAGGACAAGGTTACATTTTGTGAATAGCAAGCACAAGATACATATAAGTAATACAATTTCAGATATGTATACAGCATGACAAGTCTCCCACTTAACTAATAAGAACAAATATATAGCTTTTCTCCTGCCCCAATGTGTCTCCAACCTCTTCCTCCTGCATCCATGTTAGAACAATAGACCATACTTGCCAACTCTCCCGGAATGTCCGGGAGACTCCCGCATTTTGTGAGAGTCTCCCGGACTCCCGGGCGAGTGTGGCAATCTCCCGAATTCTGCCCACTTCACTAGGAAGTGCCCCACTTCCTAGTGAAGTGGGCAGAATTAGATCCCAAACGCCGCGATTCCCGGTGAATCGCGGCGTTTGGCCCCGCCCCCGCTGTCAAATGACGCAATTTGCGTCATGATGTCACAGGGGGCGGGGCCGAAATGACGCGATTTCGGCCACCCCGCCCCTTCACGCCCCCCTCCACTGGCTGGCTCCCGGAAGGGAGCTGAAGAAAGTAGGTAAGTATGCAATAGACTGAAAGCTTATTCTGCCATAGTAGTTTCCCCTGCTGTCAAGCAGATTACAAGGTTTGAGGTGTGAGAGATGCATGCAAAATCTAAAATAAAAAGGTGGGAAAGAGAGGGAGAAATTGGTGAACTTGATGTGCAATTAAAATGATTTACTTAAAGACAGTCATTGATCCCCACTTAAACTGTGGGGATCAATGAGAAAAAGAAGGGATTTATACCTTGCAGACCTAGGATATTGTGCTTTGAAAAATTCAATTCATTTTTGAAGGAGGAGGTAATTCCCAACAGTAAACCTTTTCCTAGCACTTTCCTACCCCTACCCAAGCAAAATGTAACATTAAGGCCTTGATTGCAGCATGGAAAATAATACCATCCCTCCACAATACCCAAGTTGTTGTAGTTGTTGAAGATGTATGTAATGTATTGGGAAAGATGTTGATGATTCTGCAGCAGCATCAGACTTCGTAAGTAAAAAACAGTACAGAGGAGGTCACCTATCCTGTTGACTTAAGGGACATCTCCCAACATTTGTCTCTCAGACAGTGGGACGGAGACATGACTACATCACGACGGGGGTGTGGCCACCCCCCTTCCCCAGGGCATGATTAGCACTTTTGAAGTACTAAGCTGCCCGTACTCTCCTTCCCTTCCAACAACATACATGGCACCCATTCACCGCTGCTCTGCCATGCAGAGCAACAGTGAACGACACATACCTCCCAGATTTCCCATTGGCGGGACAAAGCTGTCCCGATCGTGATGGCCAGACAGAGCCCTCAAATCAGGATTGTCCTGCCTCAATAGGGGAAGTCGGGAAAGTTGCAAGGTGTGCTAAAAGCAATGTGTTTTTTTAAATTGCACATTGTAAGCTTTGCTCTTGTGCAGTGGAGACCAAGCAAGAATATTTTCTTGATGTATGACCAGGAGAAACCTGTCAATGTTTGAGGAAAAATACTCTGCTTGCTTAATAATGTGGCAGTGCTGAACTCTAAAGTCTCAAATTTATCTTAGTATTGTCAGTATTTGGCTTACTAGGTGACGAGTTTTATGCCATCCCATCCCAATTATCAGCAATTATCCCCCTACACCCAGTTTTGTCTTAAATTTGCACTCCTTTGTGTGTAGTGGCATAGAAGTTATGAATAAAAATAAGTCATACTCTCCTGAAATGTCTGGGAGAGTCACGAATTCCAGGTAGCTCTCCCTAACTCCCAGAAGAGCAGGCCATTCACCCACTTCTTGCCCACCTCATAGTGAAGGGAAGTGGGTGGGACAGGTGACTTGATGATGCAGTTCACCTAAAATTACGGCTTATTGGTCCTACTCCAGAAACAAAATGATGCAACATTTTGCAGAGGGCCAAAGTGATGCAAGCCACAGCATCTGCCCCTCTCCACATCTGGAATTCACCTCCTCTTCAAGATCTCATCTCACGGAGAGGAGAAATGTAAAGTAGACAAGTAGGAAATAGGCATCATTTTGTGCCATACAGAAGAGAATGCATTTTGATCATTGGAACATAGATTTTGATATTTCTCCTGAAAGCAAGTGCTGATCATACCATTGGGCCTCAACATTGCATTTTGTTTTAATACTATACAACAATCTTGGCCATGTGTTTGTATGGCAGGTTGCAAAAGACTATTTTTTGTCCAGAAATCAGGATTGCGGGTAGGTTGTGAGCAAGGGAAAAAAACAAAAAAAAAACCAACCAGACAGCTTTCCAGACACATCCAGAAGTGGAAGTTGCTCAATCAATTTATAGTTTATAGCAGGTGCTTGAAAGGGTGGGGTTATCCTAAAAGGAGCAAACACAGTAGTTTTAAACAGTCTGTGTTTGCTAGATGAGAAATTTTGCAAAAGAGAATCTACGGCAGGAACTCCAAATGCAGGTAAGTCATGAAATGGAGAGAGTTTAGGATGAAATCCCTGAAGAGCAAAGAAAGGAGAGGCTGAAGTGGAGTCATGACAATGATTATTATGCGCGAATTCTGCTCAAGGTAACAGATTGACCCAATCATCATGTTTGGCCGAAGTATAGCATCTGAGGAATTTCTCGAGGTCCTGATTGGTTCTTTCAGTCAGGCCATTAGTTTGGGGATGATAAGCAGATGAAAAATTTTACTTGATCCCACAAACAAAACAGAATACTCTCCAAAATGTTGCCACGAACTGCGTTCCTCGGTCCGAGACGATCACGTCCGGACAACTGTGAAGACGAAAGACTTCTTTTATGAATAGGTGAGGCAGACGGTAGACCCTTCAAAGGAACAAAATGAGCAGCCCGGGAAAGGCCGTCCGTAATGACCCATACCACAGAGAATCCTTTGGAATTCAATAAATCTTCTATGAAATCCATAGAGAGATGACTCCAAGGACGATCAGGAATGGGAAGTGGTTGCAACAACCCATATGGAGACTGTACAGGAACCTTATTTTGAGCACAAGTGTCACTCACCGGACTGTGAGTGCCATTTCTCCTGTGTTCAGGAACCGTGGCTGTCCGCCATCCTGAGGGTCTGCGCATGTGCAGCCCTTATGAAACCTTCAGTACCTGTTGCTTTTAATTGATTGGATGATCAGGCAACCCTCCCTATTTAAACCACCTGTGATCATTACCTAGTTGCCTGATCTTGGAGTCTCATTCCCCATGAGCCTCTGAAGGTGTTCCTGTGTTTCCTCGTGTATTCAGCTCCAGCTGATTCCTGTCTACTTCGATTGTGGTTTCCAGACCACTTTAACTCTCCTGTGTTCATCGTGTCTGCACTCAGCTGATTCCTATCTGCTACTGCTGCCGGATTCCAGTCCGCCTCAACTCTCCTGTGTTCATCGTGTCTGCACTCAGCTGATTCCTATCTGCAACTCTGCCGGATTCCAGTCCACCTCAACTCTCCTGTGTTCAGCGTGTCTGCTCTCTGCTGCCTCCGTTACTACTGCCGGGTTCCAGACCATCTCATCTTTCCTGTGTTTATCGTGTCAGCTCTCCACTGATTCCTATCTGCTACTGCTGCCGGATTCCAGACCGTCTCTACTCTCCTGTGTTCAGCGTGTCTCCCCGCCGCTGCCTTCGCTACTACTGCCGGATTCCAGACCGCCTCTACTCTCCCGTGTCCAGCGTGCATTCCCTCCGCTGCCTCCGCTTCTACTGCCGGATACCAGACAGCCTCAACTCTCCCGTGTTCATCATGTTTCCAGTTTTACTTACTACTGCTTCCTGAGTATTGCTCCGTTGGTTACCGGTTACCTTCCGTGCGCTGCACCAACCTGATTACCGCTTCCATCCTCCAGTGGTCTCTCCTCCTGCCAGCGTTCAGCCGTTCAGGTATCCCTGCACATCTTCTTGACAGCCTGCTCTCCTGAACCGCGGTATGCATACTTTCCATTGACTTTACTATTGTATTGCATATCCGTCTGGACTGTGTTGTATTCATCTCCGGAGTCTTCCATCTACTGAGGCTATTGTACTATTGACTTTGTTTCCTATTACCTGGATCTCTATAGTGATCTCTATAGTGACTTTGTATACTTCAAGCAGCGCATGTCAGTTATTATTGTATTGTGGTTATCATCGTGGGATCAAATTCCGTGTGCCCCGTGTATCCTCAGTATTCCATTCATCTCCTCGTGCCCCTCCTCACATATATATATAGCAGTGGTACAAATTGCTGAACGCAGACCACTGACTTCCCCGTTACCTACTTGCACCTGGAATCCATTCCTTCACTATAGACAGTGGTACAACAAGCTATACGCAGACCACTGACTTTCACTACCTCCTCTCTACTCCTGGACATTCCTCCTCACTATAGCAGTGGTACAACTTGCTGCACGCAGACCACTGACTCTCCTCACGTTTACTTGTCCATCTGATTCCTCGTGTTCATACAGCTAAGTCATTACCAGTTGCTGCTAGTCATAGACTTTCCTTGAGCATTCTCTCACCATCTGCTGATTTTCCTGTTCCGTTGTCACCCTGCTACCAGAGGACCATAGTAACAGCTATATTACTCTGGTAAGAACATCATCTGGTGATATCCTGGGCAAAGACTCCTAGTGCCCGTGACAACAAGTAGAGCACGCAGCTACAAAGTCTTGCACATCCGAGTGTAAGGAAGGCCACCAATAACTATGAAAATTTAAATCCTTGGTCTTCTTGGTACCGAAATGACTGGAGAAAAGAGAAGCCTGAGCCCACTTGAGAAGCTTGGAATGCAGATGTAGTGGGACAAAAGTTTTTCCGTGTGGAATAGATAAGACAGTAGGAGTGGTGGCCACAATACACTCTGGGTCAAGGATAAGTCTTCTTGAATCCATCTCTGAATCGGTAGAGTCAAAAGAACGAGAGAGAACATCCACTTTTTTGTTCTTGGAACCAGGCCTGAACGTAATAATCATATTGAAGCAAGAAAAGAATAATGACCACCTGGCCTGTCGAAGATTAAGACAGGATGCAGATTGTAAATGTAGAAGATTTTTGTGATCAGTATATACCTATAGGAAATAAGGCCCCCTGCAAGTGATGTCTCCATTGTTCCGGGGGCCAATTTCATGGCGAGAAGTTCCCTGTCTCCAATACCATAATTCTACTCTGCAGCGGATGTTCTTCGGGAGAAGAAACCACATGGAGAAAGTTTCCCTGAGGAGTTCTTCTGAGATAATATAGCTCCAACACCGATAGAGGAAGCATTCACTTCGAGGGAAAAATGGAGAGTGGGATCAGGTTGTCGTAGGATAGGAGTGGAAGTAAAGGTTTTTTTAAGAGAAGTAAAGGCTTCCACAGCCTCAGGAGGCCAAAGTTTAGAATTGGCGGACTTCTTAGTTAATGCGGAGGAATATTATAGGATACCTCGGGTACAGAAGGGGTAGCCCCAAAAGACCTTCCTACTTTTGGAAGACATCGAGAGTGACAAGCGGAACCCCAAGCAAGTACTCCGGCCAATCCAAAGTGGGGGAATGAAGTCTGAGCCAAGGAAGGCCTAGTACCAATGGATTAATAGCCTCAGGAATAACCAGGAACGAAATGATCTCCTTATGCAATGCTCCAATCTAAAGGAACAGGTTTATAGTACGTCTTCTAATGGATTCTCCTACTATGTGACTTCCAACAATGGCAGTAATAGCAATGGGATGGTCCAGGGGAAGTATAGGAAAAGATAATTTAGTGACAGTAGCAGCACTTATGAAATTCCCTGCCACTCTGGAATCAATGAGAGCAGAAAAACATAGGTGATTGTCAGCATATAGGAGGGCCCGAATAGAAAAACTGGAATCTGATGGAGAAGAAGCGAAGACACCTAACATGACCTTTCCCGGCCGTTTGGAACTATTACTCAGAAGGTGACTTGGGTCCCCGGAGTACAAGCACAAATAATTCTTGAATCGTCTCTCTCTCTCCTCCTGAGAGAAACGAGCTCTCCCCAATTGCATGGGTTTCTCTAAAGGTACAAGCAGAATCTGAAAGCGAGGAGCCAAACGAAACCCAGAACGGCAGGAAAACTCTTTTTCCTGAGTGCGCTCCTGGAAACGTATATATCTAATCTGGTTACACAGTGAAATTAATACATCCAAAGAGGTAGGGAGTTCACAACCAGCCAATTCGTCTTTGATGTGGTCCGAGAGTGCTTGCCAAAAAGTGGCTACAAGAGCTTCGTTGTTCCAGCAAGCTTAGGCCGCCAAGGTACGGAATTGGACAGGGTATTGTCCTAGGGAGAGGGTGCCTTGGTGAAGGCGCATAATACCTGAGACTGTGCTGGATACTCATCTGGGTTCATCAAAGATACACCTGAAGGTTTCCAAAAAGGTTGTACAATTATGCAAAATGGGGTCATTGCGTTCCCAAAGCTAAAGCTTGTCCCGATAATAAAGAAATAATATAGGCCACCTTGGTTTTTTCAGTAGGAAAATTCCCTGGCTGTAATTCGAATTGAATGGCACATTAGTTTAGAAAGCCACAGCAAGCTCTATGCTCCCCGTCAAATTTAGGAGGATTTGGAATCCGAATGTTACAACTGTTACAACCTGTTATTTGTATCGAGCTGCAGTACCTCATACCACCAGAGGTGCTGCTGTCCTGAACTCTTCTACATGCCTGAAGGAGTTAATCTCCTTGCATTATGCCTAATTAGAACTGCACCTGTCGCACTGCTTTAAATACCTGCCTCAAGCTGTGCTCTGTGCAGTTCATCCGTTTGTTCCTGGCTGCTGCTGCTGTTCCTGTTTGCTCCATTGCTTGATCTTCTGTTGTGACCCTCGGCTTGATTCCTGGACCCTGCTCGTTTGCCTGTTGCCCTGACCTTTAGCTCGACTTATGGGCCTCGCTTATTCACCTGTGACCTTGATCTCTGCCTGGCTATTTGGATTTTGTTTATTTGATCTCTCTGCTTGATCCCTGGACTCTGCTTCCCTGGACAGCCTTGTGCTTTCTGGACTGGGGTAAACTTATAATACCTGTTTCTGCCATTTTACTATACAGTGCCTGGAACCTGTTATCCGTGGATTTGAGTTATCTTTGTTTATGTATTTACCTGAATAAAGACACTTTGCTTTATACTTCCGTTGCTCTTCTGAATGCACTAGGAATCATAACACCGAAGCTGAGAGATCGAGGAAGCCGAAGCTACCGAGCTTGATACTTGAGAAGAAGGTTGTGGAGGAGAGGCTAGAGTGTTCTGAAGGGTATTTAAATGAGCAGACATACTCTGTAGAAATTGTAGTAGCTGGGTCTGATTTTTCTCTTGTTCTTACACCCGAGCAGCAAGATGCTCCAAAAGTTCCCTAGTAGAGGGATTACCGATTCCGTCCATCTTGGGGCATCAGAGCAAACTGTTACGTCTCACGGGAGACTACTATTAGTCAGAGTTGACACAGGCCTTCCCAGTGCACGGTCCCAGTCTAATGGACCCCCTGATCTTCTCTAAGAACCGCCGCAAGGCAGGGTGGGTTTTGCTGACGGAGGCCCGCAGGTCACGGCCCCTAGGTTAGCCCCCTGATGTAATAGGTGAGTGGTTGGTAGTTGAGAGCTCTGGCGCAGACTCTGAAGCGGTAAGCAGGGTAGGATAAATAGCTGAAATGGATCAGCAAACACTTTAGATTCCGGACCTTATAGTGGAGCACCGGTTCAGATACACTGAAGCGATACCACAGTAGGAGAGTTGCAGGGTCGGATACACTGAAGCACAGCCGGGTTGGATACATTGGAGCACGGGCAGCTGAGAAGTCAAGTATGAATAGCCGGGTCGGATACACAGAATGTCAGCCAGGTCAGATACATAAGGACACAGCCAGCAGAGTAGTCAAATATGAATAGTCGGGTGGGATACACACAATATCAGATGGATAATCTGGAAGCAGTGGTCAAACAAGGCAGAGGTCATACACGAAGGAAAGACCATCAGTCAGCACAGGAAACACAGAGGGAGAGAGACGCCAAACTGTAACTTGTTGCTCTGGCACAGGCAGTGTGTCAAAGCGAGCAAGATATAGGGGAAGGGAATTCAGATTCCCCGCCTGCATGTAACATGACCACATCCCCGCGAAGCCCGGAAGAATGGAGCATCGACTGCGATCGAGAACAGGAACGAGGAGAGGTAAGTTCCTTACAAATAGCAATACAGCACCAGAACTCCCCCCCAGTTACTGACACCAACATGCCTCTCAGACAAATACAGAAAGGGAAGTTGCTCAATCAATTTATAGGCTCATAGCAGACACACCTGCAGAAAAACTGCAATGTTCTTTGGTGCAAAATTTTGACTACAGTCTACAGCAGACAGACTGTACATTAGTAGATAGAGCCCTAAATGTTCGTCCCATATGGATTGTCTGTCATTCCATAGTTGTCAATCTCGACTGTGAAACTGCCTTATTTATCAAGCTCTGAAAAGCTGAGGATGGTTTTAGCATTTCCATGGCCACAGTACCGCAGGAGATTAAAGTGCATTGGGTAGAGGGATCTTTTCCAGTTTCTCCCCTATCAGGTTACAGCTCCTCCTCTCATACCTGCTTACAGGCAATTGGACAGCCATCGATCCTGTCCCCAATATGAAAAAAACAAATTTCTTTGCTTACATTTTTTTGACTATAGGCAGCTTTTATTTTTTTTACTATGTGGGCATGTATTTTTCATTAAGAGTGCATACATTTTTTTTTTTTTATGGCATCAATTTGTTATTCGTTACACGGACATCCATTTCATGGAATCTATTTTTTCTCTTCAGATTCATCACTGCCCATTTCAACAAAATTAAATCTAATTTTTCCCCTGCTCTCCAAAACTTGGTGCGCCAATGCACATATTATTATCGAAGAACACCTGACCCCACCCAACTCATTTTCTCTGCATTTGGAAACATTTTCCCAAACACTGTCATTATGCTTTGTAAATCTATGGCGGATTCTGGGAGCAAGTGCACAAACTGAGGCACATGGCAGGACCAAAGATGATTTTGCTCTGGAGCAGGACCTTTCCAGGAGCATGGTCAAAATGTCCAAATGACAATGAAATACATTTTGAAATATCTCCTTGTTGGAGGCGGTGAAAATCATTAAAACGATTACCGGATCCCTGACAATAGATTGTAAGCTTGCGAGCAGGGCCTTCTCACCTCTATGACTGTTTTATGCAGTTTATTAGTTTACTGTGTTTGTCCCCAATTGTAAAGCGCTACAGAATATGTTGGCACTATATAAATAAATGATGATGATGATGATACCCCTATAGGAATACACCGAAGGTGTATTCCCCGGCAGACTGGTAATAGTGCTATTTTAAGGAGGTGCTGCCTGTACAATGTTCTTTAGAAAGCCTAATACATTGTACAGGCGGCGCCTCCTTAAAATAGCAGGTTAACAACAGCAAACATAATGTGCAGCTTGAAAGTGACGTCATCGCTACCTGGCGGCTTCTTCAGTCATTGGCAGGGCTTCCAGTCAGTGTTTTAAGGTGCCAGTATTACCAGTCTGTCGGGGTATCTGTTGTCGGGGTACAGATAATCGTAAAAAGGTACCTCACCCATTTGAGGTAATTGGTGTATAACTGTCCATCGCTGAGGCAGATACTAACTCTGTATTACCTCCCCAGGTAAGTGAAACAAAGATGTTGTGTGTTAAACAAACAATGGGATATCTAAAGTCTTCTGCATGAGTAATCAGCAGGACCGAAGTGGGCCATATACAAATATGTGTCATACTGGCACTTCTCACTGCGTCTAACTCACTACTTTGTGTTGAATTGTCACAATCAAAATTGTCTCCAAAGCGTAAGTCACAGTGGCTGAGCTATTTACATAGGTGTCAGTGCATTTTGGCCTCCAGGAAACTGATGTTCTGGGAGAACTTTATTTAGGAACTTCCCCTAAGCAAAGTAAACAAAGCAGGCATTCTACTATGTATTTCTTATTTATTCAGCATGTATCTCAGCTCAGGACACCGACAGTTACTTTAGTGATAGAGACAGATTTCTGCATACTGGATGTGTTTGTGAGTCTGTTTGCATGTCCCATGTATGTGTGTCTGTCTAGGTATCCCATGTGTGTGTGACATGGGAAAGGTGGGAGACAGAGAGCTCTCATTTTAGATGCTTTTTTTAACGCTAGTAACATACAAAGACAAGTTTGTAGTTCATTAAATAGTTTTAAAAAACATATAAAATTAGGGCTAAAATTAATTTAAATCTATCAAAAACTTTAGTCAATCCGTTACATTTACCATGCCACCACTTCTAAATTTCCACTTCAACCACTGGGAGGAAGAATAATAAGCTTGTAATGAGGTCACATCCAGCAGTATAAGGCTGCCTGTATGGAAATGTCAAACAACACTGGTAGAGCACTAGCCGAGGGTTAACTCATAAGTTCATTAAAATTGTGGGCTAAATACGCTTATACTCCACCCACATGCAAATTCAAGATTTTATAGTTAATAGTTAACAGTTGCATAGTGAGCCAAAATTATACTATACATCCCTGATAAAAAAAATAAAATTGTTTATTCTAAGAATAGAAATTCAGAAAGCAAAATCTCCCAGCACTATGTTGTAAACTAGTAAAAAAGCTGGCTTTCTTGGGAAACTATAGAAGAAAAAAAATAAACACACACAAAATTACTAATCAAACTTTAAAAAAATAACAACAGAATACAGGAAAAAACCTACAAAAGTATGCACAGAAAATACATTAAAAACTTCATTCATGTCAACTAGAGATGCTCAGGCTCAGTTCTTCAGAAACCGTACACACCCGAACATAGGGGATCCGAGCTCGGTACTTTTGTGCTTTTTCGGATTCCAAAACGAGGCAAAACGTCAATGTGACGTCGTCGGATCTCGCAAGTTTTGGAATCTATAAATACCACCCTTCACAGTGATCTAGCGCCATTTGAGAGAGGGATACAGAAGGGGTAGCATAGAGTGTACAGCAGTTGGGCAGGCAAAGTTAGAGATTTGAAAGAGGAGGGTGGTAGCAGTGTTAAAGAAAGTAATCAGTGACATTCAGGAGAGCTCCATAGCTCCAGTGTTAAATCTCATTGCAGAAAAATACAAATACTATTGCTGCTGGCAGGGTTGATGTAATTTTGCAGTCCAATTCTACTGTGTTATATAGGTAACACACAAAAAGTAGAGCTGCGTTGGTAATTCTCATTGCATAAAAATAGAAAAACTAGTGCTGTCAAGGTTGGTGTAATTCTGCAGTAAAATGCTAAAGTGTTATATAGGTAACACAAAAAGGAGAGCTGCGTTGCTAATTGTCATTGCTGAAATACAAATACAAGTCCTTGCAGGCTTTTCTTCTGAATTTGCACCAAAAAGTGTAGGGTGTTATATACACCCAAAGACAAGAGCTCCATTGCTAATTGTCATTGCTGAAATACAAATACTAGTCCTTCCTTGTTTTTCTTCTGAATTTGCACCCGAAGACATACTCTTGTGCAGATTCAGATGTTGTGGCCTGAAATTGACCTGGAACTCTGAGGTCAGGATCAGATTTACAAGACAGGTTCCCAAAGGGAAAGAATGTCAGTCAACATGAACGGCGTTAGAATTGGTAGGTGGGGTGGAAGTGGTGGTCTCATCTGTTTTTCACTAGCTATGGTATTTGTAACCGCTGCTTTTACTGTTTGTTTCTGCCCACAGCCCAGAAGTTAATGACTATAAAATGAGAGATAAACACCACTTTGAAAACAGTGAAGGAACAGATGAAAATGAAGGAGAAGAGGTAAGGAATGCACAAAAAAAATACTTTGTCATTATATAAGGAGAAAGAGAGTTGTGATAGTATGAGGATTTCCTGATGGGATATCACGGTAATAGCCATAAAATGTTGTTAAATGTAGCATCATAAATGTAGTGATTTTGTGGGGGGGGCAAAAAAAGCAAATATCTCTGAAAAAACTGTCACCAGAACTAGGCAATGACAACCTGGTGACACTAGAACCGGAAAATCCGGGATGAGTGGTCCTCCATATCACACAGCCTTAGCCTGATTAGCACAGGGCTGAATTTCCTAAGTTAATAGACCTGCTAAAAAATGCTAAAACACTAGAACAACCCTTGCTGGTAGGTGTTGGGTAATAACATGTTGAAAGTTAGTTATTCAGCATTTTTTACTGGCTCACAACTGGTTTCTGTCTGCACTGTTCACAGCCATCTCTCCCCAACAAGTATTGAAAGCAGCAAGAACAGTTAGGAGAGAGTAGGACAGTCTGTCAACTGTTCTGACTCAATCAGGACTTTGTCCTGATTGTAGAGACAGTTGGGAGGTATGTCTCGCTTCACACGGCTCTGCTCGAAAAGGGAGAGCTGTGTGCCCCTAACATTAGTGCATGCAGCATTGCCCGTGTATACTGTATGATGGGGATAGGAAGAGTTTAAGAGCAGCCAAGCACTGTCTAAAATTATAGCCTTGCCCCGAAGCATGCTGGCCACGCCCACTGGCGGTGTGGCATGGAAACCCCTCTCTACAAATTCCTGCGTTTGCCCCTTAATGGATCTACATATGCGTGCGTTATTTTTTGTGTATGCACAGTACAAAATTGCGTGTTTTATGCTAAACAAATAGGCATAAAAGTGCACCGTAGAGGCACGAAACGTGTCAGCGGGGTTCTGTGCTCTATATCCGGATCTGAACGTGTCTTCCACCGGATCATTTATGTGTGTTTTTTTACAATTGGCGATTTGTCTCCAACTACCTACGTAATATCCCTGGGTATCCCACTACAACCTGTTGGTCTATATAGAAGCATCTATCAATACTGGCTCCCATCTGCCTGCTCAGCCGCTCTGATTACGCCACAGCTGGAAGTGAGACAACACATTCATTTGATCTATGCTGTACAGCAGAGTTTGTGCTGGGTCGGTTGGACAATCCTGGAGGGAGAGATACTATCCGACAGTCGGACTACCAGCTTCTCTGATGGACAGCTATACACCAGGTGACTGGGAGATTTATTTCTCCTACACACTGTATATTGACGGAGGAGGCCGTGCTTATGGGCATTTTTTTTGTCTTTTTGAAGAGCAAATTATATACCTGTGCACATTGGTTGCTCTCTATGCTCTGGATTTTATGAATGATGACCACTTTGTATCTGGTCATTTCTTTTACTGTGTACACCAACTCTTTTTGCAGCCGCGGTTGTTTTTGCATGTTGGTTTTTTATCATAGTGTTGTACTCTAATCACCTATGTTCCACTATATATGGTCCATTTGAATGATTAGAGATCGTTATTTTAAGTGCCAATTACTGTTAATTATATTAAATGCATTGTTATACTTATTTGGAATACTGTGGATTGTCTCACTTCGCTCGACAGGAGAACCTCCGTGATATTGAGTTTTTTTATTTTGTTCGTACTATTTGACCTCTAGCAGCGCGACCCTTATCTATTATCTATAGGTCCAACTCAGCAACAGCTCCAATATTACTATCTGGTATTACCAAAGTGTTTTGACTCATTGTAGTGGGGCTATTTGTAGGCTGTACTATGTGAAACTTTAAGGTTGGAAATATAGATTAATTCGTTTTTAATAAGGCAAACTTTAAGGATATGGAAAAGTGTTAATGAGCAATGTCATTTAATAAATAATAATCACATGCATTTGCAGTCTGCCAAGAGGAATTCAGGGCCCCGGTACAGCAACTTCATGGGGCCCCCCTTATAGTTGAGCATGGCAAACAGCCCCAGAAATAAATTTACATTTCATAAATATACCTATTTCTTGCAACCATCACTGCCATTAAATAATTCATAGTCCGTTTAATAAAGAGACCTCATTCTCCGCAAACTCACCCCCACATTCAATAGCCCCCAAACCACCCCATCTTAAATTAATAGTCCCCACTATTAACTTGCCACACCATCACCCCACAAACAAAATAGCACCCATTACTTAGACACCATCTACCTCACACAATACATTTCCACAAGCCCCCTGTGCCATCACACACAAATTACTGTGCTCCTTCATCACAACCATGCGGTGCCCCCTTAAGATCACACTGCACCCTCCATTCTGCTTTTCCCCCTTCACCTGGCCCTCCTTCATCACTCTGTTCCATGCTGCCCCTGCTTCATCACTCTGTGCCACGCTGCCCCCCTCTCCTTCATCACTGTGCCATGCTGCTCCCCCCCCTCTCCTTCATCACTGCGCCATGCTGCTCCCGCACCTCGCCTTCATCACTGCGCCATGCTGCCCCCCTCTCCTTTATCACTGTGCCATGCTGTTCCCCCCTCTCTGTCATGACTGTGCCATGCTGCTCCCCCTCTCCTTCATCACCATACCATGCTGTCCCCCCTCTCCTTCGTCACTATACCATGCTGCCCCCTCTCCTTCATCACTGTGCCATGCTGCTCCCTCCCCCCACCTCTCCATCATCATTCTCTTCTGTCTTGGTCCTCTCTGCACCACTCCTCACTGAATGTTGTGCGTGACTTGATGACGTCAACATGCCCAACATTCAGTGCGAACGGAGAAGAGAAGGAAGAGGGACGCCAGCACCGCGATCACGTGATGCGAGTATTTGGGGGGGGTTTTTTGTTTATTTTTTAAATATCCTGCTCTCCCCACCAATGAAGGGGGCGGGGAGGGCCTGGGCCGGGCCCCCTGGCAGGTCCGGGCCCGGGTAATTAGTACCCGCCCTCCCCCTCTCGGCAGCCCTGTGCATTTGCCTTTACTGGACAACTGACAATTCCTATTGAATTAAACAAAAAACCTTTGCAATTATATTATTTGTTGGAAAAGAAATGGTTACATGATTTTGGGCTCCATTGTTGACAATGGAGGAAATGAATACAGATTTTTTTTTTTTTTTTCACAATAATATCTACAAAGTTTTGCCTCGATGTCTGCCTGTTGCGGACCCAAATGATGTGAAAGTGAGGGCTCTGTGGAAAAAAATAGAAGCATTATCAATGAAAGAGCCCACAAAGGTGGAATTACTACTACAAAACCATTTTAAGATAAGCCTTTTCACAGCTGAATTATCAACCAATTTCTAAAACTAGCAACACACAAATGAAATATGAAATATATTTCTGTAGTGATATAAATTAGAAAGCAAAATATTTTCTGTATAGCAGAGGGCAACACAAGCAATTTTCAGTCTCTACAATTAAATCTCCTGAAATTCAAAATCACTTGTAAAGCAAATTAGAATATTATTTACAAAACAAGCAATCTCTATGATGAAATGAATCTCATGAGTTTGCAATCCCAAACATTGCCTATGTAGCTCAGCCCATAAGGATACAAAACAGTTAATTAATCATTTAGAATGCTATTGCTTTTTTGGATGTACATGAACATTTGACCTAAAACGAGAAATCTGGAAACAAATTAATATTACAAAGATATATATGCCTTGTGTCGTCTGTTTGTGTTCATCCGTATCGGGAACATTGGGTCTTGCTGAAGCAGGAGTATAGCTGAAACTGGGGACTTTGATAAAATCTCTGCTCTTCTGGGTAATGTCGAGGAATGTTAGAGTACCACTAGTAGATAGGATGGGGTCTAGGGCCATAGTCCATGTCAGAATACCAAACTGGAAACGGGTGTTGTAATAATCTGGAACCATTCATGGGGAGCTCAAACCCAGCACCTATAACCAGGCATACAGAGCTAGAACCCACTACTGGGAACTCAGCAGGATGCAACCAACAGAAATTCAGAGCATTCAGCTATAAACTGGAAACAGTAACTCATAACTGAGTACAGGAGTGGAGACCTCAGCACTGCGAGCTGGCTACAGGCCTGGAACCCACACACATTCACAGAACTGGAAATGAGGCCTACAAGACTGATGATACCAGCAGAACACCAGGCTACTGCAGAATGGGACTGCTGAAGGAAACCCAGAGGTGTATGGCAGACTGGAATGGTGGTCAGTGAAGAAGATAATAATGTCTTCAGGAGTCTGCAGAGAGATGCAAAATTCTTACTGAGGAATAAGCATTTGGATAAATGCAGAGTTCTATTTGGGAAGTAAACACTTTGGTTAATGCAGAATGTGTCAGCTACAGCTTTGAAAACAACTGAAGCCAGGCAGCTATCCTTAGCAGAAGAAAGTGAGTTGTTCGGACAGTGAGCTGAACTCAGAAGCTAGTTTAAATAGGGATCTCCCAGTGCCATTGGCTGCACAGGTCATGTGAACGCAGCTGCTGGAGTCTAGTTGGACTGGGAAGATCACCTGACAGAATGCAATATGGCCATTCACATGCAGTAGAACAGACAGAAAGTGTTTGTTTACAAATGGTGATACATCGCTCAGAAGTGCTGCAGGCGACTAGGAGAGGCCCGGATGGCCATGAGATGACACCGACGGACATGGCAAGTGTGACTAATACTCGGATGTGTGAGATGTTGTAAATTAAATCCTAGTTAAGTTTATTTATTTAGTTTCCATATAAAAAGAGGTTTGGTTTTTTAACTATATACGTTAAATGTGTGAAGTGTGCTTTTGTATTAAAGAGTCCACTAGTCAAAGTGTATAGGAGATTTTACAATCCAGCAGATATTCAAATCAGTCATTCATTTGTATGTTAATTGTTGCTTTCTTTAAATATGTACAAAAGTTGTAAAATGTAAAAATTAAATACAGTTAATGTGTAAGTAGAAAATAAATAAGTAAATGAAAACAATAATAGAGAGCTGCTGGGGTACTTGTTCACAAAATACATTATTTGCAGCAAGTACATTACTCCATTTTCAAATATTATACAGTATTATTTCTGTTCTGCATTATCTTAGGAAGATGAACAGGAAGAAAGTGAGTGTGACGAGGAGAGTGAGGAAAGCGGGGAGAGTGATGCTGGGTCTGATTCAGAATCTGAGGCGAAAGGTGAGAAAAGACTAATGCGATACTACATTTTAGGATTAAATTTTTAATTAGTCAACTAACCTAGAGCTAAACAAATTCCAGGCTCACTCGGAGGTGATCTAGCTGATCTGACCTGTGAGATTGAGATTAAACAACGCCTCATTGAAGAGTTGGAGCAGAGTCAGCGCCGCCTGCAGACACTTAAACTTCAATATGAGGAGAAGCTTCAGCAACTACAGAGTCGAATTCGTGATACGCAACTGGAGAGAGATCGGGTTCTTCGTGAGCTTAGTATGTGATATATTCAAAAATCCTACATATTTCCCTTGATACTCGTAATTTTCAAATAATTTTTCAGGTTTCCTTGTACCTCTTTATAATTCAACTCCATATAGTGAATCTTTTTGACCATATCACTACATACTACCATATTTGTTGTATGCACCATATATATCAATGTTATTGATTCTACAGGCTCTATGGAATGTTACACAGAAGAGAAAGCTAACAAGATCCGTGCCGATTATGAAAAGAGATTACGGGAGATGAACAGGGATTTGCAGAAGCTGCAGTTAGCTCAGAGGGAGCATGCAAGACTCCTCAAGAACCAGTCACGCTATGAACGAGAGTTACGCAAATTGCAGGGAGAGCTCAGTGATATGAAAAAGGCAAAGGTACATTATTAAGCAAGATAATGACACAGGCATGCCAATATAGTTGTTTAGATGTTTATGCTAGCTATTATTTATGCATCAAGCGCAAATGAATGAAATAATTAATGTGAAACTTACTTCATTCTCATGCTTCCTTCCCAGGCAGTACTTATGAAACAGATGCGTGAGGAACAGCAGCGAAGAAAACTTGTGGAGTCCAAAAGGAATCGAGAGATTGCTCAACTAAAGAAGGAACAGCGCAGACAAGAGGTGAGATGAACAGTTGAAAATGATGGATAACCTGAGACATACAGTAGGTCTATAGTAAAAAAAAAAAAAAAAAAAAGACATTGATAATCCAATATGACTTCTTTCCTTCTCAGCTTCAGATCAGAACACTAGAATCTCAGAAGAGACAGCAGGAAATAGTGTTGAGGCGCAAGACCCAGGAGGTCAGTGACCAGCATTTATATAATGGAAAATCTGTTACCTCCTGCTTATTATATTTGTTGGTGCATATATTCTTTCCATTATTTGTTTAATGTTTAACTTGTTTATAACTCAAATTTATCTCTGCATCTGATTTTTCCTCCATGAACCCTAGGTATCTGCTCTTCGGCGTCTTGCTAGGCCAGGCCAGGATCGTGCTTTCAGTCGTATAGCCTCACTTCCAGACTCTGGAGCAGAACTGTCCACAAGCACTACATCATCAGAACCAGATAGCAGTTCACGTTCTGTGTCCAGCATTGTACGACAGTGGAACCGCAAAACAACTGGAGAAACTGTGTCTTTGGCAAATGGAAGCCGAACTATGAGGTAACAATATGAGATATGAGTGAGATAACAGATAAAATGCTCAACAGTTGATAACATAACTATAAACCCTTAATCGTAACCTTAACACTAATATATATATATATATATATATATATATATATATATATAAGACACCACACCAACTTGTTGGCAAACACACTAATATGGTGGAGGGAGAACACTGTATTCAGATCAGCAAAGGCCCAAAACCAATCCGGATGTCCCTTCACAGGTCACCCACCTTCAAGACATCAGTGCTTATACCATTTTGCCTGAGTGCACCCTTGTTATCTATAATTAAAGGGGACAATAATCCTAGACATTCCAGACCTCGAACCCTTCTGGGCTAATCGTAACACACCACAAGCCAGCCCCCAGGGGTGGTACTTGCACCCAACCTAAGCCAACTCTTCAAAGGGAACAGTTTCCAAAGGCCTCTCTACAATCAATGTGCTCTACACTATCCTTGCCTATCAAGAGTACATTGTTATCCAGCCACAAAAAAGGCTGCACCAGCCGCAAGACCATGGTACCTGCACTGAGCACCTGCACCACGCGGCTTCCTTATATCATCGGGCCTGCATCAGCACCAGCCTTGCAGAACGTAGCTCACACCTTCGGGGCTGCACCAGCACGTATCCCATCTGATAGAGTCCGTGCACCACGGAACTCGCAAACCTTTGGGTCTGCACCAGTACCCACCTAGTGAAAAGAGCTCATGCATCACGCAGCTCAACAGTTGGGTCTGCACCAGACCTTGTTATCAGAGAAAAAGGGAGCACCTCCCCCATCGCAAAAGCCACCTGATCAGGCAAGCGAATTCTAGAACCAGTCAACAAACTCCAGATCCAACAGCAAGGAATGGAAGGGAGGGCAGCTTTCCTGGATCCAAGAGGACGATGTCAGCTCCCTGAGGTTTTATAGCTTGCTCCACTAAATCTGCCCCTTCTGACACTCACCTACAAGTAACTATATCGGGCTTAATCCATCCCTCAGTTCTAATTCTCAGTAATCTGCAATTAAAAAAACAATAAAATATCGGGGTTTTTTTAAACTTTTATTGAATCCTCAATTAAACTAAAAGAATTTGCATTTAAGACATTGATTTATTTAATATAGTATAAACAAAACATTTAAAGCAGCAATCCCATATAGAAGTTTTTTCTTTAAATAGCAAGTGCAAGAAGCTCAGAGGGGCATTCCAAAGCTCACTACATCATGTGCCATGTGACTGTGGCTGCCATGGTAGTCACATGACACTGTCAGAATTACAAAACTTTTTTTTCTTATAGCCTTCCACAGTGAGTTATGTTAACAAAACCACACCTCATCTTTTCATAAGATTGCTGCTTTAAACAATTTATTTAGTACAATCACACCCTGACAAGTTTCTTCTCTTTGATTTGGTGACAGGCGGAAGGTTGGTCGCCCAGGACTTCCACTTAGTAAGGCTGCTCGTATGAAGTGGCAGACTCTGGAAAGGAGAGTTCATGAGGTTGTCTTACAGAGGTTAACTCTACTTAACCTGGAGAATGATATGGAAAGGCTGCTACGGGTAAGTGGACTATACATATTTCCTTTGACACTAAAATATGTCCGACAATTTTGCGTATTATGTTGTTTATATTAATGTGAAGATAGCAGGTTTTTCTGGTCCAACTATACCTACTTCATGCTGGATATCAGAGAAGTGTATTCATTACTAGGGGTTCACCAATTTTTTATAAAAAAAAGTTGGGGGTTAGAGTTGGTAGTGCTACCCAGGTGCTAAGTATTACACGTCACTGTTCTGTTGGCATTGACCAATTAGAAGCCAGTGGTGCAGCCCGCATAGCAAGTGATGTGCCATAGTGTACGACACTGGAGTTGAGCTATATAATTGATGAAAAGGAGGTAGCAGTGGCAGAAACGGTGGAGCGAGTTTGGACACATACTACTGTTGGAACAATACTGGCCTCTACTACTACTGCTGGCACATTGTTGGGCGATAATAGTTCCACCACTACTGGTTCATTACTGGGTAATGCTGCTGTACATACTATACATACTATAATACTATAAAATACACAGCGGGGAAGTTCTCTACGATTACACCAGGATTAACATACAATAATAACCAAATAAAGACACTGACGCCAAATTAACGTTGGAATAAAATAGGATTTATTAAATGACTTAATAACGAAACCTAAAGGGAACTGAAAGGCGGACGAGAGCAGGGCAGTCAGCAAAAACAAAACCAATAATGGTGGAAAGGTCAGACCATAGTACCACCAACCCAGGATCATACATTATCTATTGGCTGGTGCAAAATATCTGTCCAACGCCAAGACTACACCCCCTTAGAACCGTCAGTATAACCTTTAACATACCAGCCCAGGGTCCTCCTCACAGGGACCAAACACGTGATGACACCACAAACCAAAACGGGGAGTAGTGACCTATGACGAGATAACCCGAGCACCATATGCAAACTTACCGACTGCACTGCTCTCCTACCCACGCCGCCATGTATGACTATATATGCGGCCCGCCAACCACAGACCTAATGACAACTCTAAGCCTCCAACATAACTGGTCTTTGAAAAACCTAATTCCTTCATCTGACAAATGAACACCATCATTCCTAAACAAATGAATATACTCTGCCTTTAACAACGAATGGGCAATGACAGATTCCCCAACATCTCGAAAAATTTTACTAGCTACTTGGTTGATTTTTCTGACCACAGATGCGATGGTCATAACAGGAATATTAGATCTCCACCTCCTCCGAGGTACAATATACGACAAATACAACCTTAAGTTGGGCCATCTATTATAAACCGCAGCAATGTCATCATGAATTTTGATAATGAGATCCAGAGATTTAATTTGTCCAACGTCGTTGCCACCTAAGTGAACAAGGATATCCGGGACACCATGCTCAGAAATCTCACCGGACAGAACCGCCATGAACTCAGTTCATCTCATGCCTCTCTGACCTATCCACCTGACCTCTGCATGAACAGTCAACCACGGACACCTCCGAGCCAAGACATGTCTAATCGCCCAGTAGACATAGGAGTGTCCCAAAAACCAAACAGAAATCTTCCTGATATCCAACCCTAAAAGAAACCAAATTACGCCAAATTAAACTAGTTAAAGTACTAAATCCTAAAACGAATAAACCCAAAAACCTTAATAATTAAATATGATCTAAAAAAAACCCATAGCCAACACAATGCCGAATTCAACCTACTAAAACAAAACCTGACCAAAATTAAACTGGTGAGGGGGGAATTTGATACCAACATTAAATAGAAATTGAAAAGGAAAGGCAGCAACCCAAGTGAAGGTAAAAACCCAATGGGAAAAAAACCCTTCACACCCTCGCAATAGCGGCGAGCAGCATAGCCCTGCGTCCACTACCTAAGAAGAGAAAGAAAAGAAAAGTAAAGCTGCGTATAAGAGGGGAGAAAAACAAATGGTTAAACATCAGGTCTAATATAATGCTTGTAACTGTTGGACTTCCATCTACCCAACGCCTGAATCGCTGCAACGGATGCCCCACCTGATGTTGCCGCTGTATCTGCGCCAATGTGGAAAGAGTGTGTCCCAAATTCTGATGCGGGTAAACCCAAAGCCACCAATGCCTTGCACATAATAGTACACAGAGATGGTTCCCTAGTTACCAAGTTTCAATTTCATGCTAACGAAATATCAGCCTGATGCGGGCGTAATACTGCTAGCTGATGACAGAGCCTAACCGGGCAAATAATATGGTCTTGCAGCCTGGAAAGGGAGAACCAGTGACCCACACCTGATTGATCCGTTTTGGACCGAATAATCTTAAATTGAATTCTATCAGAATGTAAAATGACGTTTTGAGCTAAGATGGCCGTCCCTAACCGATTCTTCGACTGCGCAACCAACTCACTGACAAACAATGCCCCATGAAAAGCCATGAAAAGCCATGGAAAGCGCGGCGCTAAACAGGGTAACTTTGAAAGCATCCACGGCTATGTCCACCAAAACTAAAATAATCTGAGACAGCAAGGCCGTATCTATAGGTCTCCTATTACCTCTAGGAATTGGATGGAGTCTGGACCACCCTTTAAGGGCTTTCCTAACCAGGAATGAATTTGTTGGTTCTGGAAGCCCTCGCAATTTTGCCATGAAGGATATACCTGCTAATGTAGAAGTCATGGAAGCCTTGCTAAGACCCTCCTGATAGCACCCCCAAATAAACTCAATGCCGTGTTCAATAACCGGGGAATGCCTGCCAGAAGATAACAGAAAACTCTCCCAATGTTTCCAAGCCAGCCGGTAAGCCTTCGATGTGGACAGTGCTAGAGAAGCTTCAGCCAGGAATCTTATGCTGTCCTGACCATCTGGCAAATATAAGGTGGACAAGCTATACCTATGGGGATGGCCATCTGCGCCAATGACTTAAAACGCTCCCACTCGAAACGGGAAAGGGAGTCAGCAATACAATTTTCAATCCCTGGAACATGTTTGGCACAAAAATTTATGTCATAATCCAAGCAACGAAGCACCAGGACCTGTAACAAGTTTACTGCTGGCCTAGAAGATGAACTCTGCCTATTGATTGCCTGCACCACTCCCTAATTATCGCACCAAAAGGAAACATTGTGCCCTCTGAGCTGCGGAGCCCATAATTCCAAGGACACAATGATGAGGATTAATTCTAAAACCAGTAAATTCTTTACTAACTCCCTCTCAATCCACTCCTGTGGCCATGGGGATGCACACCACTCTCCTTAAAAATATGCTCCAAATCCCTGGGACCCTGCCGCATCCGTAAACAGTTCTAGATCCCTAATGGAGATAGGGGGGGGGGGAGAGGCCAAATCCTAACTCTGTTAAACCTCCTAAGGAAAGATGTCCACACTCCCAAGTCCTGCCTTATCTCATCGTTCAGTGTTATTAAAGCATGTGGTTTATTCCTGCCTGCCATAGCTAACTGAAGTTTCCTGCAAAAAATTCTACCCATAGGAATGACCCTGCACGTGAAATTAAACAATCCCAACAAGGCTTGAATTTGTTTCAATTTAAGCGAAGGGGAGACCAGAAAACTGGAAATCATACTCTCTCTCTAGTTTGGAAATTTTATCCGCTGGCAAACGACAGCAGCCCGCCACCAAGTCTATTTCTATCCCCAGAAAGTAAAAACACGTTGTCAGGCTCTCCGTCTTGTGCCGCGCTACTGGTACCCCCATTAGAGCTTGTGCGGAATAAAGCGTATTTGCACACAAATCGGACTTGGCCGGCCCTACAACAGGAAGTCATTGAGATAATGAGCAATACCCTCATGACCCGTCCCCGCCTGAATTGACCAGTGCAGAAATGAGCTGAATGATTCGAAATAGGCGTAAGACAGAGAACATCCCATGGGCAGACATCTATCTATGTAGTACTTGCCTTTAATTTGAAACCCCATGTACTTAAATGACTCAGGGTGAAGGGGAAGCAATCTAAACGCAGACTCTATATCCAATTTTGCCATAAGGGCACTGGAGCCAAAATGCCTAACCAATAGAAGGGCCTCCTCAAATGACTGATACACTACCGAACTGATGTCATGATCAATAGCGTCATTAACCGAATTACCTACTGGGTGAGATAGGTGCTGAATTAAACAAAATTTACCTTTTTCGGAACTACACCTACTGGGGAAATCACTAAATCAGCCATGGGCGGGGAGTTAAAAGGGCCAATCATGTGTCCCAGGCTGATCTCGCCGCAAACTTTTTCATCAAGAACCTCCGGAAAGATATAAGTGGATTTAAGGTTCCTGGCGGCCCTTGCGTTAAACGCGGACCCGATAGGAAGCCGAAAGCCATGACGAAAACCCTCGCGGAGAAAATCCGCCTGATCCGCATCAGGGTATAACTTGAGCCACCGCTCCAGAACATCTGTACAAATGGGGGAATGAGCTTTAAGCAAAATTACTGTTGGTGCCGCGACCTCTGCCGAGACCACTCCTCGGACACTCTTTGGCCGAATGCGGTCTGCGACAAAAGGAGCAACTGTGTCTGTAACAACACGACTTCCCCCTTCCACACGACGAATTATTGAATGCGAAGCATTGATTTTTTGCAAACTGGGGAGCGCTTCGTCTCCCCCCTTGCTGGAACCGGTTGCCTTGAAATCCTGAACCCGAAGCTAAGCTAGCACTATTTAACTTCATCCAAATCTCCAATCCCGGCAGCCTAATGGCATGTCTACCTGCCCACTAACTTTCTCCTGAAACTGCTTGTCGTACTTACGCCATGTCCCCGGTCGATCATTTATGTACATCTCATTTATGAGTTGCAGATACTTCCATACGTCTTCACTAGATTCTGGCCTCGTCTCTATGTAACACGCAGTGAAGGCACAATACCCCGACAATCAGTTAGGAAAATTTTTAAAGACCTCTTCCCCTATGCCCCCTTTTGCGCAAGCTGCATCCAATTCCTTCACTGATTTTGTTAGTTCGAAAAAATATTAACGAGCAAACCCCTCTTAATTTTATCTCTAACGCTGGAGCGCAAACCTGCTAACAAGGCGGTGTTTTCGCACTGAACCATGGGGGTTCTATTTGCTGCTGCCTTCACTGCTGAACTTCTCCCATCTCCCTGTGACCTGGACCTACTGAAATGTGTGTTCAGTATTTTAATAAGTTTCCGAGGACCCTCCCCCGATGAAGAGGAAGAATCCTCGCTAGTAGTGTAAACCGGAGGACTAAGTGTATGTTCATGTGACAGATCACCATCCAACAACACACCGCCTGCTGCCGCTTCTGTTTGCCGACCTGTTCCTGCCACACCCAAAGTTCCCGGGTCCAACGGTGCTTGCAACCCAGCCGACTGTTGAGGCCTTGGTCCTGCCATCGCTCCAGAGGCATCCGCTGTGATGCCATGAACCCCTGTCAACCGAAGCATAAAGTCCCGTTTGCCCCCCGATGGGATAAGGCAAGTCCCTCATCTGCCCCGTACTGACTGGCTGCAGCCCTTGGGGTGGGACCGAACCCCGCGATATTTAACAGCGCTTGAGTGTTGTTATCCTGAGAAAACAATTAAAGGTGACACATACATTGGCCCGCCCCCATTTACCACCCCGGGAGTGATAGAAGGTACCCCTTGCCCTGCTATGCTCATCCCTGCCACAACACCCCTATCCTCTGTATTGCTACCAGAATTGCTACCAGCAGGGAGAAACAAACTCCCCAAAGACCCTGTTCCACTACTAGCTGTGCCCACACCACCATATGGGATTCCCTGCCTCCCCTCCGGACCAAGTGGATCCAGACCCCTATATGGGGAAGCACGCTGCCCCAGACCCCTGGATGGGAATGCGAACTGCTGCCCCCTGCCTGCTGGAGGACCTAACTGTGCCGCCGCCACCACTCCCGTCGCCTCCCAGCCCCTTAATAACTTTCCCCTTGCCGGAACCGAATCAGCTGGCTGGCCCCACCCCTCCCACGCCAGTAAAGTAAGACCCCCGCCGAACTCCAACTGCCCATTTTCTCCCCATACGGTCTGCCCCTGCCTCCTTACCTGCCACCCCCGCCGGCGCTGCCTGACTCTGTCCGACGGAGGGGACCTGCGCCCACCGCCCTCTGGAGCCCACCCTTGAATTGGAGGGAGGGAGGTGATGCGCTGCAGGACCCCCTAGCGTACACACCGCTACTCCCGGGGGCCCCCACAGCTGAAGAAACATTAGAAGGAGTGGCTGACCGCTGCAGCTCCGTCTCTATATCTAGGCGGCGCGCTGCGCACACGGCTGGGACGGGACATCGCGCTGCAGCTAACAAGGTAAGTACAACAGAAAAGAGCTAAAACACACCCAGAGAGAGGGGGAGGAAGAACGCGGACCACGCAGCCCCGAGGCCACGAAAGGAAACAAAATGAGAGAGGAGGAAGAGAGAGGGGAGGGAAACAGCGGAGAAAAAGAGGGAAAGAACCAGGGATAAGAGGGGCAACGAGGGAACAGAGGAAAGCACAAGAGAAACAATAACCAAAAAGTAAAAAATTAAAGGCAGAAGACAATTATGCAATACACTGGTATACTATACTGCACGAAGGACACTACTCAGACTGACTCCACGCATAGAATCCAGAAGCAGAGAGACAGGTCTGCTGAAATACTGCAACATATATAAACCTAATACACACCCCCTCCCGAGTCCTATTGGATATTAAACTATAATAGAAGCTCTCACTGGCTAACCCTCCAATCACTCACCCGCGTGATTTTAATTTTGTTAAGTCTAATGGACACACTTCCCTTATTATCATCATTTATTGCTACAGCCAGTGCTTTTTTTCCCATTGAACGCTGGGAACGGCGTTCCGGCACCTTTTTTTACTTTTTTTTTTTTCTCTGCGGTGCTGCTACAGTGCAGCACCGCATCTGTGTGTGTGTGTGTGTGTGTGTGTGTGTGTCCTGCTTCCGTCGGCCGGAAGCAGGGCAGCGGGAGGAGCAGCGATCAAACTAAGGAGAGTGAAAAGAAGGTAAGTAATACTGACTACAGAAAGGGGGAAGGGGCGAAAGTAGAAGAGGGCTACAGAAAGAAGGCTACAGAATAGAGGGGGAGCAGAAAGAAGGCTACAGAATAAAAGGGGAGCAGAAAGAAGGCTACAGAATAGAGGGGGAGCAGAAAGAAGGCTACAGAATAGAGGGGGAGCAGAAAGAAGGCTACAGAATAGAGGGGGAGCAGAAAGAAGGCTACAGAATAGAGGGGGAGCAGAAAGAAGGCTACAGAATAGAGGGGGAGCAGAAAGAAGGCTACAGAATAGAGGGGGAGCAGAAAGAGGGCTACAGAATAAAGGGGGAGCAGAAAGAGGGCTACAGAATAAAGGGGGAGCAGAAAGAGGGCTACAGAATAAAGGGGGAGCAGAAAGAGGGCTACAGAATAAAGGGGGAGCAGAAAGAGGGCTACAGAATAAAGAAAGGGAGCAGAAAGAGGGCTACAGAAAAAGGAGGGAGGTGGAAAGAGAGGGCCACAAAAAAACCAGGTTCCAGAATAGGGGTGAGAATAGCTAGCGGCCATATGTGAGAAAAGTTGGTAGGCAGCCGCAGCAGGGGACATGTCAGTGTGTAACAGTCGAGTGATGTCCAGTTGTTATGTTTGTTTTATTAAATTAACATATGGGGCCTCCCCTCTAGATATCCTGCGTTTACTCCATCAGTCATCTGGACTGCAGCCTTGCCAGCCAACCAGGAGGAGGTAGGAGTTATTATTTTTATTTTACAATTGTCAAGTGTGTGAGGGGCAAGGAAGGGAGTAAATTTATGTGTGTGTATATATATATATATAATTTTTTATTTTTTTTCATAAAAGATTAATAAGACGTGAGTTCCGGCACCTTTTTTTTTACAAAAAAAGCACTGGCTACAGCTATACATATTGTAGAGCATTACTAGTCTACTGCTAGTGGCTTATTATTGTTACAGAGCATTACTACTACAACTGCAGTGGTGATCATCACTGTTACGGCTGAAATATACTGTGCCGCTGTGGTTGTCTTGCCACTAGTAAAAATCTTCATGTTTTTTGACAGCCAAAACTGAAGATTTCCCTCATACTAATGGGTCTATCTATTAAAGTGAGATAAGCTCAGGCTTCCAGTCCCAGTATGTATAAGTGGTAGGACTTCTCCATTTTCTTAACAAAATGGCGGAAAAAAGATTTGCGATCCCTGTGAAGAGTAGTGATCAAACATCTTATTAATGTCGGGGTCTTAATAAAAACACCCCTAATAATATTAGTCATGTTGAGTGAAGATGCTCAGTCAATTGCAGCTGAAAGATTCATAGAATTTAATAATAATCTTTAACGAGTTACTTATTTGTTCTTTTGGGAAATATGTAATGTGTGTCCCTTTTGAGGATTTTGTACATAAATCTAGTAGAGCTTCTCAATCTCAATCTATACCAGAGCTTCTCAAATTCAGTCTTCAGGGTCCCCTAACAGTGTATTCATTATTGTCAGACACATTTTTAAAGATCCACAGGTGGTACTACTTATATCACATTTATTATTCATCTCTTGTTAATTTGTGTGTGTCCAGTTTAAACCGGGTGTGCGGCTATAGCATCCTGTAGATACCGTACATACAGAATGCCTCAGCCCACGCACACAATTAATGCCCTCCGTGTACACTTGGGACCACCTGTTCAATGGAATTTTAATATTACACTTATGACCATCTTGCCGCATAGGATTGACATTACACACGGGACAAATTATTTTAGGAACATGCCACTCTGTTATTTTCTTTGCAAAATATCCCTACTATTTATTCATTTTAGAACAGTGGTCAGGGAACAGGGGTAAATTACCCCAAATGGGGTAAAAATTAAATTCCTGGGGTTAATGCTGCCGATTCACATGCTGTCAGTTGGAATGTAGACCCCTTTAAATGTGAAATTGCTGTTGTACCAGAAGAGCCTCAAGGGTTGGCAGAGGAACTTCTTGAGCCTCGATACAATAATGAAGCACGTATTGCATTTGAAAACAAAGCAGATCTGTCATATTTTTGAATGTCAACAGCTGCAAAGACATTCAAAACTGCACATGAGGAGGCAGTCAAAAAGTTGCTGCCTTTTGCAACAACCTACCTCTGCCAACAAGGATTTTCCACTCTAACGGACATAAAAACAAAGCAGAGAAATCGATTGGACGCTGAAGACTGTATCCAAACTGCTCTGACATCAAAATGCCCCAATATTGATGCTCTCGTATAAAAAATGAAGCAACATCATTTCTCCAAAACCTGAAGTTTTGAAGTTGACGCTTTCAAAGAAATTTTGAATAGATTCAATAAAATTTGAATTCCAATAATTAATAATGTATGATTTCCTTCCTTTCAAATCTAGGGGGTAACGTCGGCGTATCTAAATATATTTTGGGGTAAAAGGTAAAAAAGTTCCCTGACCCCTGTTTTAGAAGACCAAAGTTTAATTTGCTCAGAGAAGCATTAAAGCTTGTAAAGTAGGAAAGTGTAATCTGAAATAAGCACAGAATGAAAAATGTTTTAAAATTATTTAAAAAAATAGTACATAGAGTGTGTCAAAAATATTTCTAGGAATAAAAGACAGCAAGTATGACTAAATAGCAAATAATTGGAGGTGATATTAGTTAAAAAAGAGCATTCAAATTGTTTAAACTAGAAATACAAGGAATGAAGCAAAATATGTAAAGAGAAATCAGGTTAGCATAGACAAAAGCTGAAAACCAGATTTCTAGGGATACTAAAATGTTCTTCATGTAGAGACAGCAAAATAATAATATAATAATAATAATAATAATAATAATAATAATGGCCCTTTAAAGCATAGACTAGAAAAAATAAATGTAGACGATAAAGCTGATCTTTTTAATATAATTTTTTTTCCTGTCATTGGGCCTCATGTATAGTTGCACACATTTGTTTCCAAAACACACACATAAAATTGTGCATTTATATCTATGTGGTCATGTTGAGTTGCATGTTTCTTAAGATACGTGCCACTAAGCATAGTATCCTAAATGCATTTGTATGAGCATATGTTTAAAGCAAAAATTGATGAATGGTGATGATGATGAAGACATCAGTCATCATAATCAACTTGACTGGCATTTTAATGTATATTGAAAAAATAATTATATAATAAGAAAAGTGAAATAAGCACCAGTGCTTATAGCCTGGGCTGGTTACTGCTAATGCAGAGGGGGTGAAAATGCCTCCTGCAAAAGTTATAACAGACTTGATTGGTTACACTATAACAGGAAAAACCGCAGCGTGGAGCCACTTTGTTACATTGGGATTTGGCCCTAGCCTGTTCAGCACAGGGCTGAATTATGTATGGTAATTGAGCTTGCAAAAAAAAAAAATGTGATTCCCTCACCCTGGGGAAAAATTGCCCCATGCTAAGATCACCACCCTGGCTGGTGGATGTTGAGGCAATAAGTGAAAAAAAAAACTTTTCATATGTGGCACCAATGGTCTCAATAAGCCTTGGTAGCCGTAGTAGTGCTTGTAGTAGTAGAAGTGCCAGCTTACCCATGGTTGCCTGAGGATACTGGCCCTTATAGAACCTGTGGGTTCTCAATGAATGTCATTGTAGCATTGTACCATTTCCATAGGGAATTAATCCATGCTGAACAGGCTGGGGCTGTATAATACTGTAGCAGGGGGACTCCACACTTTTGGTTTCCCTGTTATAGTGGGAAAAAAACAGCCTGTCTTACACTGGTGCTGGTTGCAGCTTTGACAGGGGGAATTTATTCTGTTCATCCCCCTGCATAAGCATTGGTGCTTAGTTCATTTTTAAGGGGCACAAATTGTAAGTTTTTTTATTTAATCCTGCAATGGTGCATGCTGATGATGATGGTGGTCAAGCACCTACAAGAAATAAGCCTGCTGACAGGTGTATCTGTGGTAGCGTCCACCTCTAATTGTGCCACAAATACTTAAACATGTTCTTGCTTTTCTCGGCATACACTTACCTTATTTTTCCTTTCTAAGAAGTAAGGAGTTGTTCGTGTAAGATGTGGCTAAATGTACGTATGTATATCCATCTTTTGTACACAGTGCAGTATGGAAGTGCATATTTTACACACAGAAAAAAAAATACTTCCAACTGTACATGAGCCCCTTTATTTACAAATGCCAGGAAACATTGTTTAGCAATAGCCTATGCACACCAGATGGAATTACATTTATGCCTAAATAATTCAGCCTAAAACTTGAGGATTGAGAAGTTGAGAAACTGAACGTTGGTAGTGCAATTGATGTATATTTGGATTTTGCAAAAACATTCACTACTGTTTCACAAGTTGTTAGTGGTGTGCCATTAGGACTGAAATTGGGCCCTGTTCTTTTCAATCTCTTTATTACTAATGACTTTGTAGATGCTGTAGAACGTAAGGTGTCAATATATGCTAATGACACTAAGCTATTAGCACAAAGCAGGATAGTAACTTGCTGCACAAACATTTAGAAAAAATGGCAAATTGGCCTCTGAAATGTTTATGAAATGTAATGTAGATAATTGTAAGATAAAGCACCCGAGCCAGTTTAATAACTTTGCTTTTTGAACATTAAATCAAAAATGACTAAAATACACATAGGGGAAGCTCTCTTCGTTTATACAAGTGTAAACTTAAAATAATAATAATAATAACCAATAAAGACACGGACACCAAATTAACGTTGGAATAAAATATTATTTATTAAACCCCAATAAAGGAAGCTAAAGGACTAAAAGGAGGATGAGAGCAGGGTAGTCAGCAACAACAAAACCAATAACGGTGGAAAGGTCAGACCATAGTACCACCAACCCAGGATCATACCTTATCTATTGGCCAGTGCTAAATATCTGTCCAATGGCAAGACTACACCCCCCTTTATAACCACCAGTATAACCTTTAACATACTGGCCAAGGGTCCTCCTCACAATTTGACCAAACATGTGATGACACCACGAACCAAAAGGGGGAGTAGTGGCCTATGACAAGATAAATCGAGCACCATATGCAAACTTACCGACTGCACTGCTCTCCTACCCACGCCGACATGTATAACTATATATGAGGCCCGCCAACCATAGACCTAACGACAACCCTAAGCCTCCAACATAACTGGTCTATAAAAAATCTAATCCTTTCTTCTGACAAATGCACACCATCATTTCTGAACAAATGAACTTGATCACCTTTCAACAACGGATGGGAAATGGCTGATCCACCTAAATCACGGAAAATTTTACTGGCCACTTGATTGACTTTCCTAACAACAGCCGCAATGGACACAATCGTAGTATTAGATCTCCACCTCCGCCGGGGTACGATATAAGACCAACACAACCTTATATTGGGCCAACTATTTGAAACCAAAGCCATGTCCTCCCGAATCCTGATGATGAGATCCAGAGATTTCATTTGTCCAACATTGTTCCCTCCTAGATGAACAACAAGGATGTCCGGAACACCATGCTTAGCAATCTCACCGGACAAAGCTGCAATGAAATCGGTCCATCTCATGCCTCTCCGGCCAATCCACCTGACCTCTGAGCAACCAGGCATCCACGGGCACCTCCGAGCCAAAACATGCCTACTCTCCCAGTAAACAAATGAATGGCCCAGAACTCAAACACAAATCTTCCTGACATCCAACCCTAAGGAAAATGAAATAAGCCAATTAATCCATAATAAGATAACCAACACCAAACAAGCACCCAAGCTATCCAACACAACCAAAATTGAGAGCACTAAAACAAGCTAAACCCCATATAAACAACAGGACTATACGGTAACTGGCGACGGGGAAATTTAATTCCAACATTAAATATGAACATGAAAAGGAAAAGCAGCGACCCAAGTGAAGGTAAAAACCCATTGGGAAAAAATCCCTTCACGCCCCCGCAAACGCGGTGAGCAGCATAGCCCTGGGTCCACTTACTTAAGAAGAGAAAGAAAAGAAAAGATCTGCGTACAAGAGGGGAGAAACAACAAAAAGGTTAAACATCAGGTCTAATATACTTTTTATAGCTGCTGGACTTCCGTCTGCCCAACGCCTGAATTGCTGCAACTGATGCCCTGTCTGATGCCGATGCTGTGGCTGCCCCAATGCGGAAAGAGTGTCTGCCAAGGCTTTACACATAATGGCATGAAATTGAAATTT
Source organism: Mixophyes fleayi (assembly GCF_038048845.1). Taxonomy (NCBI): domain Eukaryota; kingdom Metazoa; phylum Chordata; class Amphibia; order Anura; family Limnodynastidae; genus Mixophyes; species Mixophyes fleayi. Next base: position 235,179,698 of record NC_134403.1, read on the forward strand.
AGTAACTGGTAACCCATCTCTGTGAACTAGCCACATTTCAGACTGATAAGGGCGTCTATTTGCTAAGTCATGACAGAGCCTAACCGGGCAAATACGATGATCTTCCTGTCGCATAAGGGAGAACCAGTGCCCCACCCCAGATTGATCTGTCTTGGACCGCACAATCTTGCACTGAATGCTCGACTGCACAACCAACTCACTGACCCTCAATGCCCCATGAAAAGCCATGGAAAAAGCGTCGCTAAACAGGGAAACCTCAAAAGCATCTGCGGCTATGACATCCAAAACTCCAATAATGCGCGCCAGCAAATAAGGATCTATAGGCCTCCTATTATCCTTAGGGATAGGCTGAAGTCTGGACCACCCCTTAAGGGCTCTCTTAACCAGGAACGACTTTGTTGGATCTGGCAGCCCTTGAAATTTTGCCGTGAAGGATATACCTGCAAATGTAAGTCATAGACTCTTTACTAAAGCCTTCCTGATAACACCCCCCCCAAATAAACTCATCAATGTCGTGATTGGCACCAGGGGCACGCCTGCTAGAGGATAACAGAAAACTCTAACGTTTCCAAGCCAACCGGTAAGCCTTTGATGTAGACGGGGCTAGAGAAGCTTCAGCCAGGAATCTTCTGCCGTCCCCACCATCTGCCAAATATAAGGTGGACAAGCTATACCTATGGGATTAGCCATCGGAGCCAATGATCTAAAATGCTCCCACTCGAAACGTGAAAGGGAGTCTGCAATGCAATTTTCAATCCCCGGCACATGTTTGGCACAAAAATTTATGTCGTAATCCAAGCAACGAAGCACCCAGACCCGTAACAAGTTAACCGCTGGCCTAGAAGATGAACTCTGCCTATTGATTGCCTGGACCACACCCAAATTATCGCACCAAAAGGAAACATTGTGGCCTCTAAGCTGCGGAGCCCACAGCTCCAAGGACACAATGATAGGGAATAACTTTAAAGCAAGTAAGTTCTTAAGCAACTCTCTATCTATCCAATGTTGTGGCCATGGGGATGCACACCACTCGCCCTGAAAGTATGCTCCAAATCCTTGCGCCCTGCCGCATCTGTGAACAACTCTAAATCTCTCTTAGAGATGGGGGGGGGGGGGAGAGGCCAAATCCTGACTCCCTGCCATAGCTAACTGAAGATTTCTGCAAACAATTCTACCCATAGGAATGACCCTGCACGCAAAATTAAACAATCCCAACAATGCTTGAATTTGTTTCAACTTAAGCGCAGGAGAGACCAGATTACTGGATATCATACTCTCCAGTTTGGAAATTTTATCCGCCGGCAACCGACAGCAGCCTGCCACATGTCTATTTCTATCCCCAGAAAGGACAAACACATTGCCGGGCCTTCAGTCTTGTCCTGTGCTACTGGTACCCCATGACAGAAAACAGAGCTTGCGCGGAGTACAATGTATCTGCACACAATGAGGAATTGAACGGCCCTACAAATAGAAAGTCATTGCGGTAATGGGCAATACCTCTGTGACCTGTCCCAGCCTGAATTGACCAGTGTAAAAAGGAACTGAATGATTCAAAGTAGGCACAAGACAGAGAACATCCCATGGGCAGGCATCTATCTATGTAATATTTGCCTTTAATTTGAAACCCCATGTACTTAAACGAATCTGGGTGAAGGGGAAGCAATCTAAACGCAGACTCTATATCCAATTTTGCCATAAGGGCGCCTGCGCCAAAATGTCTAACCAACAAAAGGGCCTCCTCAAATGACTGATATACTACGAAACTGATGCTCTGATCAATGGCGTCATTAACCGAATTGCCTGCTGGGTGCGATAGGTGTCGGATTAAACAAAATTTACCTGGGACCTTTTTTGGGACTACACCTAATGGGGAAATAACTAGATCAGCAATGGGCGGGGAGTTAAAGGGTCCAAAAAGGCTAATTTCTCCCCGAATTTTCTCTTCAAGAATATCCGGAAAAATATAAGCGAAATTAAGGTTCCTATCGGCCCTGGCGTTAACCGCAGACCCAATGGGTATCCGGAAACCGTGATGAAAACCTTTGCAAAGAAATGCTGCCTGTTCCAAATTTGGGTAGAATTTGAGCCATCGCTCTAACACATCGGTACATATTGATGAATGAGCTTTAAGCAATGTTACCATCGCTGCCACGCCCTCTGCCGAGACCGGGAACACACCTCGGACACTCCTTGACAGAATGCGGTCCGCAGCAATATGAGCAGCTGTGCCTGTATCGACACGATTCCCCCCTTCCGCACGACGAATTGTTAAATGTGAAACGTCTATTTTTGGTAAACTGGGGAGCACCACGTCTCCCCCTTGTGGAAACCGGTTCCATTGGGACCCCGAACCAGAAGCTAAGCTAGCCCGATTTAGCTTCATCCAAATCTTCAGCTCCTCGTACCTACGCCATGTCCCCGGGCGATCATTAATGTACATCTCATTTATAAAATGCAAATACTTCCATACCTCCTCACTAGCTTCCGGTCTCTTCTCTATATAGCATGCTGCAAAGGTACAATACCCCGCCAACCAATTAGGGGAATTTTTATAGGCCTCTTCCATTGAGGGCTAGGGGGGCGGCATTTGTCTTTCTCGCCCAGGGCACTAGAATTCTAAGTTACGGCTCTGCCCCATGCCACCCTTTACACAGGCCGCGTCCTACTCCTTTTTTGCTGATTTTGTAAGTTCGAACATGGCAACAAACCAGCCCTTCTTAATCTTGTCTCTAACGCTATGGCGCATACCTGCTAAAAGGCCGGTGTTCTCGCACTGTACCATAGGAGCTCTATTCGTTGCCGAATTCGCAGATGCACTTCTCTTATCCCCTTGTGCCCTAGACCTACTGAAGTGCGTGTTCAGTATTTTAATCAACTTCCGAGGACCCTCCCCCATTGAAGAGGAAGAATCCTCGCTAGTAGTGGACAATGGCGGACTATGTGTATGTTCGTGTGACATATCAACATCCAACAACTCACCGCCTGTGACTGTTTCCGCTTGCCGCCCGGCTCCTGTCGCCCCCGAAGGTCCTGGTTCCGATGATGCCTCCATGACACCCGACTGTTGTGGTTCCGGTCTCGTCAAACCTCCGACTCTCTGCTGCGACCTCCGCTCGCTCCTCGGCTTTTGGCCTGATCATGACCGAATGCAATGGCTGCGCTGATGACATTTCCACCGGCACTTGTGTATCTGTAAACAGAGGCACGTTAGCATCGCAACCAACCTGCTGTCTACCCATAGGGAGTCCAACCCACGCACCTTCCGGACCGACCCCTGCTTGACCTTGCCAAGCCCCGACAAACCCCCGGTGGAGGGGGTCTAGGTAGCCAGGGCCTGATCAACCACTAGGCTGACCAGGCTGCAGCCTGGGGCGCTGGGTCCCGGGGGGCGCTGCACTGTGGGTATTTTTTTTTTTAAAAAAAAAATTTTTTTTTTTTTTTTTTTTACATTTTTTTTTTCTTCATTCATTTTTTTTTTTGGGGTGGGGGAGGGGGGGGTCGCCGCTGGGGATCGCCGCAGGGGGGGGTGGAGGGCTCGACGATCAAAAGCATTGGTGGTCAGTGGTTAGCAACACACAGCCAATCGCCAGGCTGCCTGTTGCTGTACAGCAGACAGGAAGCAGGACGTCTTCACTTCCTATCTGCTGATCTGAGGAGAGGAGCGATGCTGGCACAACTACAGGTAAGTGAAGGGGGGAACTGCCCTGCATATCTATAGGGAGGGGGGGGGGGACTGCCCTGCATATCTATAGGGAGGGGGGGGACTGCCCTGCATATCTATAGGGAGGGAGGGAACTGCCCTGCATATCTATAGGGAGGGGGGGGAACTGCCCTGCATATCTATAGGGAGGGGGGGGGGGGAACTGCCCTGCATATCTATAGGGAGGGGGGGGGGACTGCCCTGCATATCTATAGGGAGGGGGGGGGAACTGCCCTGCATATCTATAGGGAGGGGGGGGGGAACTGCCCTGCATATCTATAGGGAGGGGGGGGAACTGCCCTGCATATCTATAGGGAGGGGGGAACTGCCCTGCATATCTATAGGGAGGGGGGAACTGCCCTGCATATCTATAGGGAGGGGGGGGGAACTGCCCTGCATATCTATAGGGAGGGGGGGGAACTGCCTAGCATATCTATAGGGAGGGGGGGGGACTGCCCTGCATATCTATAGGGAGGGGGGGAAACTGCCCTGCATATCTATAGGGAGGGGGGGAAACTGCCCTGCATATCTATAAGGAGGGGGGGGGAACTGCCCTGCATATTTATAGGGAGGGGGGGGACTGCCCTGCATATCTATAAGGAGGGGGGGAACTGCCCTGCATATCTATAAGGAGGGGGGGAACTGCCCTGCATATCTATAGGGAGGGGGAACTGCCCTGCATATCTATAGGAAGGGGGGGAACTACCCTGCATATCTGTAGGGAGGGGGGGGGGACTACCCTGCATATCTATAGGGAGGGGGGGGGACTACCCTGCATATCTATAGGGAGGGAGAGGGGGGACTGTCATGCATATGTATAGGGAGGGAGAGGGGGACTGTCATACAAATCTATAGGGTGGGAGGGGGGGGCTGCCATGAAAATCTATAGGGAGGTAGAGAGGTTGATATGTATGAAGGAGGGCAGAGGAGGGGGGCTGATATATGTGACTGGGGGAGTTTTGATGTGACGGGGGGGGGGATAGCTAGCTTGCAGAGTGGAGGTAAGGAAAATAGCTGCAAGGGGGATGGATGCAGGGTGGGAGGTAAAGAAAATGGCTGCAGCAGGGGTTAAGGAAAATGGCTGTGCGGGGGGGGGTTGTGGTTAAGGAAAATGGCTGCAGGGGGTATTTAAAAAATAGAGCAGCTTTGGGGGGCAGAATCTCATGATTGTGTGGTGGTCACATGGGTGGTCTCAGCAATCACTAGAATACTAAATATTAGTGAGATGGGGCTGGTAGAGGTTTGTATTTGATTGACAACAAATATTCAGATATTGCTTATATATGCCTGTCCAATGGGATACTTTTAGCTGGCCATAATGGAGTGTTTTGTTTTAACTAAAGGGCCTAATCATTCAGGGTTTGCATTATAATTTATTTTTTTGCATTTTCAAAAAAGGACGCCAACTTTCCAGAAGCCAGCGAGAGGATAACAAAGTTGCAAGAGAGAAGAGCAAGGACAGGTAAGAGACAATGGCACAATCTGTCTAAATTTGAATGCTGGAGAATACACCTGAACATTCATATTCAGGAGTGTTCCTATACACCTATATATTCGGAGGAGGGGGGGGGGGGGGGGGCGCTGCGGCCGTATTAGCCTAGGGCGGCCAGAACCCTTAATCAGGCCCTGTAGGTAGCCCAGATCCTAGTTGCCCCACACTACTAACTCCTCTCTGGATGAGCGGGACTGGATACGAATGAGCATATAACCCAGAGGGGGTGGGGTAAGGAAGCGCAGATCCTAACATGGTAGCCAGGGATGTTCTTCCCCCCACCGGGGGATAAGGCAAATTCCATGCTCCCCCATCACCCTGCACGTTGGTCCCAACATGCGACTGGCCATAATCAATCAAACTACTCCCCTGACCTGTATGGTGGGCTGCAACCCGCCGGGAAGGACCCCCCAACCTGTAAATGAGTGAGAGTGCCCGCCTCAGGCCCCAACAGTAAAGGTGCGGCGAACCCTGCCCTATCAATACTTACCCTACCTCATGCAAGAAGCGCTGCAGCGACACCCGGCCAAGAGCCTATCCCATCTGTAACCTCACTACCACCCCTAACGCCGCCAACACCCGGGGTAGGAAAAATACTGCTAATCCCAGAAGGCCCGACACCCCTCCCCCCAGAGCTTACACTGCCATGGGAAAGCATCAACCCCTCCCCTGGGACCAGGGGGTCCCATATAACCAGCCCCAGCCCTCTATAAGGGGAAGCTGCTCTCTGTTCCCTTCCCTCTGGCGCAGCCGTCTCCCAACCCTTAAATATACCCCTACCCGACGAGAACTGCGAGTTAGGCTGTGATGTAGGGAGAATAGAAGGGGCCCCCCGCCCGACCCCTTGCAGCCGCAAACGATCCGCCACTCCCCCCTCTGACGGGGGCACCATGTGCACGCCTTCTGCCTGAGATTTCCCCAATGATCTGGCGGCGGAGCTTCTTGCCAGCCGCCCATTGGAAGCAGACCTGGCCCTGGAAGCCCGCGCTAAGGAAACGCTGCGGGTTCCCCTAGCGGGCACACCGCTAGTACCGGGGGCCCGTGCAGAAACCACGTGGGCCGAGGGGGTGGACATAAGGAACCTGGCCGCCGGGACAGCATCTCTGAATCTAGCCGGAGCGCTACGCACCCGGCTAGGACGGGACATTGCAGCAAACCACAGGTACTGTAACACACCACGGAGAGAGGAGACGGAGGATGGGGGGGGATAGAGACACGGAGCCCCGCGCCGCTGGGAGATGAGGAGGATAAAAGTGGGGGAAACAAGAAAGAAGAAAAGGACGAGGAGAAGGAAACAAGAAACAAAAGGGGGAGAAAACCTGTGAAAGAAACAACACAGCACAAAATAACAAAATACACTACAAATCTCGATGAGCACTACTCAGCCTGACTCTCACGAATCCGGAAGAAGAGAGACAGTTCCTGTGACAAAATGCCCTATATATGAGAACCTAAGCCTAAACCCCCTCCCATGTCTTATTGGCTAGCAGACTATAGAAGGAATCTAACTGGATATAACTACAATCCCTCACCCTAGTGATTTTAATTGCGTTACTGTCTTAAGGACACACTTCTCTTAGGAATACTAGTTGACCAAAAGCTGAGTAGCAGCACAGAGTACCAGGCAGCTGCTGCAAAGATAAATACAATATTGGAATTCATAAAAAGGTGGATAGATGCATGAGATGCAAACTTAGTATTACCATTTTATGAGTCACTAGTCACTAGTTAGACCACATTTTAAATATGTGGTACAGTTTGGGGCTGATCTTGACATTTGTTGGGCTGCTAATATTCCAACATCAATGTTAGTAATATTTTTGTGCACTACCTACACATATTATGCATTGCTATTTTGAAGACTTTGTACTTTCTAAAAATACGATTGGTTTCTTTATAACCCAAGATAAAATGCACAGCAGTTTCACTAAAATAGTCAGAAATCTAATTTTCATACACCTACCAAATTAAAGTTTGAAAACTATTTACATAACAGGGATTGCCATTCCTTGCTGAATAGCTAAATGTCTTCCGAAAAAAAGTGGTACAACATTTTTACTTTTTTTTTTCTTTGCAAGTACAGTAGATGGTATACACACAAATTGCAGGTGTTTATAATGTAAAGCCTGAAATCAAGATAAATCAGATCCGTTTCCACCTTTGTAAACATCAGACTTCAAGGGAAAAACAAATAGGCCATTTTTACTAAAAAAGAAGTGAAAATGAAAAAACCTTTGTTAAAAGTTCATACCCTTTTATAAATGGGCTGTAGTTGTGTTCATAGTTAACCAAGCACTTTCTATATCACCTTCAAAGGGTAATAATTATACACATGCCAGCATTAAAGTGATTGTAATTAAATAAAGATCACCTGTTCCTGTAGGATTTCCTTTTTCCAGTTTTCTTGGTTGCATAGTCTTGGGATATGAGCTTTCAAAACATCTATGGGTTCTCTTTGTTGAAAGGAACCAATCAGGAGAGCGGTATAAAAGAATTTCAAAGGCATTACATGTACCATGGAACACTGTAAATGCTGTCATCAATAAAAGGAGAAAATTTAGCACTACAGGGACATTGTCAAAATCAGGACGCCCCTCCAAATAATCACAGGACAGGGAGAAAATTACTCAGGCAATACTTTTACATATTCCATTACAAAACATTTTCAGAATGAGTGAGGTCTGTTTACTCAATAGTAAAAAGATCTTTAAAATTAAATAGGTCAAACAAAGCTCAGAAAACTGGTACATGGGTAAACTAAATTAAGTAATTACAACCGCAGCTTCCTTTTGGATTGTTTCAGGTATGAGATATGCATTTGCATGATTGATCAACTATGTTAAATGCTTGATAAACCATTCTACATGCAATGTGTAGAGTTTCACTACTAACATGCAATATTTCTTTTCTATGTTGCACTGTACAGAATTTTTATACATTGCTATAATCTTATTCATAGCTGCCTTTACTTCCTTTCTCTATCACTTCTCTTTGTCACCTTTTTAGAAACGCGAGGAGCTTTCACTCCTTCAAGAGGCATTGCTAAGTCGTATAGTCGTTCCCCCAGAGGAGGGTAGTAGGGAAGAGCGGGCACAGCAAGATGTAGCAGAGGAATTGGAAGCTTTGGCAGCCAATATTGATTATATTAATGACAGCATTCGGGAATGTCAGGCTACAATTGTACAAATGGAAGAGACCAAGGTACCTCAGATCATGAAAATAGGTCTGCTTTTTTGACATTCTCCTCCTGCTCCGTTCTAGTGTCAATGTGATTGTCAAGTTACAACAATTTTCTTCCTGATGTTTGAGACATACTTCTGCTCTATTGTGCTGAAAGTACTCCATAGCAGTGTGCATTTGAGGTTACATTGAAACATAACATCATGGTTAAATATACTAGCCCTAAGTCTCGCATGATGAATTTATATTATAAACATATAGTTTCAAATTTTATATTATGTATACATATGCAATGTGTGCAGTATAGCCTGTGAGTCAACCTTAACCTCATATAATCTGGAGCTATGCTAAAACTTTCCTGATTCACTAGTGTTCCAAAATCTGCCATATAAATGCAGTTATTACCAGAAACATACCATAAGATGGTAATATGCTGCACAAACATAATTGTGGTTTGAAGTGCATAGTTGCCAAAAGTCCCTAATTTCTAGGGACAGTTTGAGATTTGCCCCTGAAAATATTTGTACCTTGAAATGTACCCATTTTTACTGCTCAATAAAATTCCTCTGTTTCTGTCTTTAAGATGCAATTCTTACCATCTATCATTATTTTTAGGCTTTATAAGTTAATATTTTTAAAGAGGAGTATTTAAAGCAAAAAAGTGTGTTATGATCAAATTAAGAAAACATATATTATAATCAAATGAAGAAAACATGACATAATGGGAATTGTAGTGGTCCAGGATCCGCCAAGACTGAATTGATGGTCATGTGGTTTGATGCACTGGCATAGAAACAAAGTCTCCCTGGAAACTTTTAAAATGTTGGCAACTATGTAACTTTGTTTTTGAGCACCCAAGGTGGATAAATGTGCAGCATAGATTAAAACTCATACTAATGTTATTTTATACATTTTGTGTCATATTTGGATAATTGAGATATTTAGAAAATAATGAATATAATATATATATATATTATTATATACAGCGATAAAGTTTGTCTAAAACAGGTCCTGTAAGATAGTCCTGTGCTTGGCAAGTTAATTGTGCATATGGCTAAATATGCCTTGCAGTTAAAAATAAATGTAGTTCCACGTAATATGTAAAAGGGCCTATCTGGTCTTGACCAGTCCACTTGGCACTTGCACTGACCTTTCAGCAACTCTCATGTACACAACATTCTAGGAAGGAGACAGCAGCAATTATTCAGTGAAGGGGTAGCAGAGTCGAGGGGAAGAGGGAAGCTCTGAAGTGATAGGCTGCAGCTCCTGTCTGCAGTGACTTTGTTGGATCTGTTGTGTATGTTCTATTTTAACTATAGTACAACTGCCCACCAAAGGGGTCACTGTGCTACTTGGACTATTTTTCCCTGACTCACTTTCGCTGGGAGTTGTTTCACCTGCTTCTGACCTATTTAAACCTTCCTGCTCCCAACAGCCATTGCCAGATTATCAGGTCACTCTAGTTGAGTAGTACCTATTCTTGTTCCTGTCAGCATTTCCAAGTGCTCTGTTCCTGCCAGCGTTACCAAGTGCTCTGTTCCTGTCAGCATTTCCAAGTGCTCTGTTCCTGTCAGCATTTCCAAGTGCTCTTATCCTATTCTTCAAGTTACTTACTCTTGTCAGGATTGGGCTCTCCTCGTGTGACTTACCCATGGTTGCTGTGCATCATTGCTTTAAGATCTGCTGTGTTTAATCTATGGTGCCTTCGTTGGAACTTTTGCTTTATCAAGTCTCCACTGCTGCATTCAGTGCCTATTCTATGGCTTCATTCATTGGACTTTTCCGCTTCACTATTGTAATTCCAAACTACACTAGGAACCTCCTACACCTACTGCACTGAACTACCAGCTAAACGGATCAGCTAAGTCTTCATTGTTGCTGTTTCTATTGAACTGTTGTTGTATCACTAAATCAACTACTGTTACCTGAGTTACTCTTTAAATGGATCAACTAAGTCCTCTTTACTGCTGTTTTCACTGAACTGTAGCTGTATCAGCACTCAATTGCTGCCACCTGTGTTACCACTTAAAGGGATCAACCAAGCCTTTCATTATTGCTGTTTCTACTGAACTGTTGTTGCAATCCAACTGTGGTTGATTGAGTTATTATCTAAACGGATCAGCTCGTTCTTCATCACATTTGATTCTATTGAACTGTTGCTGTACCAGTATCTCCTCTGTGGTTGCCCTGAGTTACCATCTAAACGGATCAGCTTGTTCTTCATTACATTTGCTTCTATTGAACTGCCGCTGTATCAGTAATGTTGCTCTGAATTACCATATGAACAGACCTCCTGGTTCTTCATCGATACTGTTTCCATTGGACTGCTCTTCTCAACTAATCAACTACTTCCTCATTGTTATGAACTGTAGTTTACCATTTTCTTACCACTTGTGCATCTTGAACCAGTGTTACCTTTGTTTCTTAAATAAACCACTTCATTCAATTATCTTCTCTCCGTGGTCTTACCTTGGAAATCATGACAGGAGTAAGGTAACTGCCCTCCACTCTGGTTGTCGACAGTTCAATTTTTTTGTGGGTCTGGGTATGGAGCTACAAGTATTCGCTGCAGGGAAGACTCCCACACAAATGCCTTACTCACCAGGGGTGAAGTCCTAACCCAGAGCGAAACATTACGGGAGATCCCCATCATAGGGACACCATATCTTCTTGATAGTTTTCTGGATCCTGGATCCTAACAAAAATGTGAGACAATTATTCCTCACATATTTACCACACACTGCTAGCTACAATTCAACAACAACAGCAATGCCCTGGTCCTACCAATGTTCTATGTGCACAAAACTAATTCCTTGCACTAGGTGTAGTGTACTACCCTACCTATGACACCCACAACATATCTAGCCATACAATGAGAAGAGAGAATACATCACAGATCAAAAACTAATGAGTGCGAGTGCTGTATGGACAAGGGCACAGGAAAGCTAAAAGGGAAATCAGAAAAGACCTAAACAACTACTGTATACACCAAAAATAGGTTGGAAAATCTATCCATTTTGTGGCCCCCAGTGAGAGGGATTGAGTGTACTTAAACCAAGTCTCCAAGGTGGTCTATTGGATAAGGACACCCGCAAAATGGTGGAAAAATGGGAGCAAACTCCTAATGTGCACAGGCCTACCTGAACTGGATCTCATAGGCCCAGTGCCCAAATAAATGTGCCACAGGCCTAGAGCCTGATAAAACTAGCACCACAGGCTTGGGGCCCAATTAAACTCCTGCCCATGGGCCTGATGCCCGACTTCTTGGAGTATGCAGACACAAGAGCTGAATTTCTAGCGCCCGTTGGCAGGGGGGAACCATGGCAGCTCTTTTGTCTTGCCCCTGCAACTTTTTCGATGGATCGTCCTCAGCTGTCTTCTCATTTGAGCCCAGCATCTTCAATCCTCTTTTCTTGATCCCAACGTCTTCCTCTCTGTCTCTCCCATCTTCTCTTCTTGATCACAGAGCTGTGAGTTGTGAATTGTGAGTACATTTCAGGCTCGCCACAGTGTGCAAATTTAAAATGTACTAGTTGGCTCGCCGTGGTGGCCTCTGATTAGACCAAAGAGATGTGTCTTCACAAATATGTTCTCTGTCTATCTACTGCTCAATGAAGGGGAACAAAAGAGAATGACTCCTTTACAGCCCAGCTACAGTTGTCAGTAGTTGGTTTTGGCAAAACTGCCCTCGTGTGTTTTGGTTTTGGTTTTGGATTTGGATCTGTATTTTTTTAGAAAAATTGCTAAACTATGCTAAAATCACATAATTGTGTTCTTTTTTGATTCTACATTATTATTAACCTCAATAACACTAATTTCAAGTCATTTGCAGTCAATTTTGACCACCTCACATTATTATTTTCATACATTTTCTGACAAATACTGCAGCGACCTGGCTGAATGCTAAGCGACAAAGCAATGACTCAAACACACGGCAGTTCCTACCACATCTAGGACACATTGGCACACAGCAGTGGCAGAAAATAAAAGTTGTGCAAGATGGAATTGTCCTTGGGCCCTTCCACCCACCCTTATGTTGGATCTTAAAAAGGACATGCACACTTTAACAAACCAAGCACTTCAGCCACAAAAGTGCCATTCCTTGTGGCTGAAGTGCTTGCTTTTTTGGGTCCCCACAAAACAGGGTATGTCACACGCCGGGTGATCGGGCCATACACCCGATCCCCGGTGAACTTACCTGCTCCGGCCGTTAGATCGCTCCGGGTTGGGTGCCGCCATCTTCGCTCCGGGTCTGCGCGCAGACCCGTCCTGTCAATTTCCTCGGTCCCTCTCACATTGGATCGAGTTTTGGCTCTAAAAGTTTAAAAGGCAATTCCTCAGTACCCTCTGTGCCTGTTCTTTATGTTCCATAGCATTCTGACGTGGCTCCTTTTCCTTCTGCTCGTCTGCAGAGCTGACACTCCATTACAGCGCTTCTCCTCTGCTCCTGTGGAAATCTGCTGACTGCTGGACAAACACCTCCTGAGTGTTCTGCCGCCATTCCAGTGGTAACCACTCGTCTGCAGAGCTGACACTTTCTACACCACTTCCCCTCTGTCCCTGTGGAGCTTCGCTGACTGTTGAACTAACACCTCCCGAGTGTTGTTCTGCCATTCCAGTGGTAACCACTCATCTACAGAGCTGACGCTTTACTGCAGCACTTCTCCTCTGTCCCTGTGGAGCTCCGCTGACTGCTAAATAAGCACCTCCTGAGTCTCCTGCCACCATCCCAGTGGTAACCTATTGTCCGCAGAGCTTACACTCTACTATTGCCGACCCCTCTGGCTTGTTCTTCCAAGAAGTTCCGCCTAGTTACTCCTAGCAAGGGCCAGCGAAGCCCAAATTGCCTTGCGGCTGGTCCCTGGTGAATACCATCTCCCTGTTAGACTCTGCACCTTGCTGGGGCGTTGTTTCTAGTTTACGGCAAGATCCTGTTCATCTACCGTTCTGGCATCAGAATTGTGACAGTAACAATGGCCTTAAGCCACCTAAGGTAACAGTGTTGTTAATTAACTCTACTGTGGCAAGATGTTGTTGTCATCATCCTCAGCCTCATTCTTACCCTCATCAGTTTGTACATCATCCTCACACATTATTAATTAATCACTGCTGGATTCCACCGTTACAGAAGTCTCAGTATTTTGATGTAATTGGCGGGAAAGGCCTTCCTCATGGAACTTGAAGTTCATTTTTATGAACATCATCTTTTTTTTCAAATTTTGAGGAAGTAGGCTCCTAGGCCGATCACTGACAAGGTTCCCGGCTGTTCTAAAAACTCTGTACGAGTACACACTGGAGGGTGGGCAGCTTAGGCAGTGCAAAGCAAGTTGGTACATGGGTCTCCAAATTCCCTTTTTTTACTCCCAGTATGTAAAGGGACTGTAATGTGTCTATTTCTATGCTGTTGTGAAAATAATCCTCCACCATCATTTGGATGTTCATAGTAGGATCAGGTGGCGTTACGGCAGAAGTTTCACGTTTTAGACCAGACCAGGGGGTAAATGTATCAATGTCCGGATTCTTCAACTCCGGCGAGATTGGCGTCTTCAGCGCTTAAATTTAAAGAGACGCTGCCTTGTAAAGGGAAGTTTCCCTTTACAAGGCAGCGCTGCTTTAAATTTAAGCGCTGAAGACATGCTGCTGCTGTTCCTGCTGGTGAAGGCAAATCACCAACCCAGTGGGCTTTCACAGTCATATAATTTTTTAGTTTGCCCAGTTCCGCTTGTACACATATCTGTGGTTAAGTGTACAGTGGGTAGAAATGCATTTTGTAGCCCAATAATTACATTTTTATGAACCTTCTGGTAGAGGTGAGAAATAGCTTTTCTAGTAAAATGGTGTCTTGATGGAATTTGGTAATAGGGACACAAGACCTCAAGTAACTGTCTAAAACCAGCTGCATTAATAGTGGATATTGGACGCAGATCTAAAACTAGCATAGTCGCCATGGCGTCTGTGATCTGCTTTGTGACTGGGTGACAGCTTTCATACTTGCCTCCTCTTGCAAAGGATTGTTTAACAGTCGATTGTTGTAAACTACTAGTAGTCTTCTTATTGGTCTGCTTCTGGGATGAAGATTCACCCCCAGCAGCAGCACCAGCAGCAGCAGTGGAACTAAAGCTCAAGAATTCTTCTGAGGAATCCAGGATAGTGGAGGAGTCATCTAGCCGTAGCAACTTGAATGCAGGACTAACTCCGATCACTACTGAGGATATTGACGAGGACGGTGTTGTGGGTGTAGATTGCAGGCGTCAGGCTGTAGGTGAGAGAAGGGACCTAACTGATGATGAACTGCTTGTTGTTATTTTTTTAGCATAACTTTCTGATTTTCCCAGCACCTTGCCATGAACTCACGTTAAATGGCGTAACATGGATGAGGTTCCTAGATGGTTAAGGTCCCTACCTCGACTGACTGTAGCTTTACATACGCTACAAATGGCTAGACAACTGTTGTCAGGATTTGGGTAAAAATAATTCCACACATAAGAGGTGGATTTTTTGGTCTTATATCCAGGCATGACAATGGCCTTCTTCTTATCATGTGCAAGAACTGCTTCCACCGGTGCAGTACTTACACGAACAACATCATCCTCATCAACATTCTTATTAGCGCCCTCGTCAGCTACACAAATATCCCCCTCATCCTGTTGCAATTCCAAAGTGGCATCCTCAATTGATGTATCACCAGCTACACTTGGGCTGTTCAGGCACACATCACCATAACACTAGTGGATGGACTCTTCTCAGGTATTGGTGTCATTTCTGAATCTGAACATACATTTTCCTCTAATGACTTACTGTTTTCTTCAAACTCTGCTTTTACACGTAAAAATATTTGGGCACCACTTTTGGAGTCCGAATGGCAAGGTCTTGCTTGGTCATGACTGACCTTACAAGAACATACCTCAGTAACAGTTGCAGAATTCGCACTCAGAGAAAGGTGAAATCCTTTTTGCCACTGCGTGTGTAGAATGGCATGTTGGCAATTTTATTTTTTTCTGCAGATAACTTTGCCTGGATTACAGCTCTTTTTTTCTTGACCAAGGTAAAAGGTGTATTTTTACATTTTTGTTTCCCTGACTTAAAAACACTTTGTACTTTTACATTGGCTTTACCAGATGACGTACAGGGATTACTATCATCATGACTGGTGGCAGCAGCTGCTTGCTGCTCCTGCTCTTCTGTGTACTGCTGTGAATCCCTTTTGATATCACCGTACACTTTGACTGCAAGTTCAGAAGAAAAGCCTGCCAGGCCTAGTATTTTTGTATTTCAGCAATGGAGCTCTTCTCTTTGTGTGTAACCTATATAACACCGTACACTTTGACTGCAAGTTCAGAAGAAAAGCCTGCCAGTCCTAGTATTTGTATTTCAGCTAGGACTCCGGTCTAGACCTCTAGCTGGTGCAAGAAATATGGCAAAAAACAGTGTAATTCTGTGTGCGCCCGAGTCTAACTTGGACATGGCTGCACAGGAAGGCCCTTACTGTACATTGCCTATGTGCATCCGCTCATTCCCCACCCTGTTCGCACCCCGAAATCGTAGGCTGTAATAAGTGTTGTTTGCCCTCTAAGATGACTTGGATGTGGCTGTGTTTTGTTACATATCATCTGGTTCTCAGCATGCACAGACTGATATTGCAGACAGTGCACACAAATTCGGCAGATACATTCCTTACTCACTAAGACTCTACAAGTTTTAGCGAATCTACCCTTTAGAGATTCATGGAAGGAGCTTACACTTTCAGGCTTAGCAGGCCTTATCAACATTTGACATTGGTGTTTTTATCCCTCTCCCAGATCTAGAAGTA
This sequence comes from Mixophyes fleayi, assembly GCF_038048845.1. Classification (NCBI taxonomy): domain Eukaryota; kingdom Metazoa; phylum Chordata; class Amphibia; order Anura; family Limnodynastidae; genus Mixophyes; species Mixophyes fleayi. The sequence continues at coordinate 235,195,880 of NC_134403.1, forward strand.
CCCAGGCCAAGCCAAAGCTGAGGTAGGGGACAGAGCATGCAGCTGTCTTGAGTGAAACTGTTTGTCTATTTATAAAGACATTTCACTCTGTGTCAAATCCACCACCTAATCCAAAGTGACCCATTGCTGCCATCTTTTAAATGCAGATTCGGTGGAAGTGCCTGAGCACTCCAGACAGGTTTCAAAGAAGCTATGAGCCTCTGTTATTATTAACTGTTAATAACTCTATCATCTGTGTTGCACTAAACTCAGATGGGTGCTGAACTTTGGTATAGGACAGTAAACATAGCGCTCTCAGCCAATAACAGTGTTAACAGTTTCAGCTTGACTACCATATAGGAGAGAGAGTTTAGTACAGGAACAAGAGAGGAGAACAGAATGGGGTCTGTACTGAACAATTTACAGTAAAAATGATCTTTATTGTTGTTATTGGATCCAATGATACAATGCCTTTGATCTTATTAATAACTAATCTCGTTAATTATTGAAATATAATGCAATTTGCGTCTTTTTTGCTATTTTAGTCACGTTGAATAATACGCACCCATGACATCTCAGATGTACTTTAGAGGAATTATTTCACACAATCTTTTGAGGTTCGCCCTGTACCATGTCAACCATAAACAAGGTATCCCAGTTGTTATGCTTGTACATCCCAACTGGAAATCCGTAAGATCGAGTTACGCGATCCCTGTGTTTGACAAGGCTATATATATATATATATCTCGCCTAAGTATTACACATCTATGACCTCCACGTCTGATAGCCCACCATTATGTGTTAATCGCTAAATAAATACCAATCTATCATTTACTTCACTATACTTCATTATCTATATAAACATTCATTCATCCTATTCATTCCAGTTATCTAAACATACAAAGCTGTCTGAAAGGTGCAAGTCTTTTACTTTACAAAGATAATTAAACATACAATACATAAATGCATACATACAATATAGATAATACATTATAGATTCAACAGACATGATGTTAAACTTCAGAAATAAATATATAATATCTTATTCTGTTGTGTGTGTTTATATATATATATATAATATATATATATATATATATATATATACATACATACACACAAAAAAAAATAGAAAAGCGCCAGACATAGTGTGATATCATCAAATAAAAGTCACAGCCATATAAGTATACAAGCTGGACTTATGCAAACACAAGCATATATAATATTAAAGAGTTATTCTCTCACAGTTTCAAACCCCCTTTTTTCTGGGTAAAAGTATCAAAATAGCATAATAGTAAATAACAAATAGTATTGCAGTGCGTTCGTCGCAATTATCACACAATCATATGGAAAAAATCCATTTTAATCAAAGCTGTATCCAAAAAAGACAATAAAAATCAAGGCTTATCTGTTTAAGTAACGCTCCAAACAGTCCTCATATCAGCCTCTCTGGCCACACAGACAGGAACCTCCTCGTCAGCAGAGCAGTCACCGATAACAGAGCTGCAAAACAATCCCTTGACGCGTTTCGTCTGTAGCAGACTTTCTCAAAAGGGTAGATGTTCCTAGTTTGGTAGTTCCTACTTTTATAGTCCCCGTCCTTCATTAGTTGTAAAGTGCTATCACCACATCTGAAAAACCAGGAAGGGGACGCGGGCTAATGCTCCGCTATTGTACTTCCGCCCATACGTCTCCATCACTTCCGCCCTATGTGGTGACGTCACTCCCATTGAGATTACGGGGCGAATGTTATCATACAGCTGGTAATATTTCATTAAAATCAATATTCCACATTAAGACCTAACATGAACGCACTAAAATCAATACAATAGAACAGAAATACAGAATATATATAACAACATATATATATATATATATATATGGGCATAGGGTATCAGCATACTTCCGCCCATACTTCAGAGTTCAATAAGGGGCACAATAATACACCCAGAATTAACTAAAAAATATCCAAATTATCACTCAATCGGCTAAAAAGCCTAGACTAAGAAAAAAATATATATATTAACTTCTCATGGGTAAAAACGGACTTGCCAAGACCCATAGATATCTCAAAAAAGAGGATCATATGCCCAATAGATAAACAAATACAGAGTCCCGTACATAGAATAATAATCTAGACAGAGTATACTAACTAACAATCCTACAACCTTAACTAGAATAAGAAGGACTAATCATACAGAATCATAGGGCAATACATCAATTATACTAAGTATAATCTAGACAAATACAAACTAACTAATCCTGGCAGTGAAGAGAGTATGACATATTTTCAATAGATCTAGCAGCACAAAACATAATCAGTTACGTAAATCCCATTAACCAGAGCTACACAGAACATTAGACTAGGTTCAGAAATTAGCTCAGTATAATAACAGTATAGTAATGTAGATGACATCATTTCAAACAGTAATAGTAAAATAAAGAAGAAAAAGACAAAAAAACAACTAATGAAGGACGGGGACTATAAAAGTAGGAACTACTGGATTTTTTCCATATGATTGTGTGATAATTGCCACGAACGCACTGCAATACTATTTGTTATTTACTATTATACTAATTTGATACTTTTACCCAGAAAAAATGGGTTTGAAACTGTGAGAGAATAACGCTTTAATATTATATATGCTTGTGTTTGCCAGCTTGTATACTTATATGGCTGTGACTTTTATTCGATGATATCACACTATGTCTGGCGCTTTTCTATTCTTTGTTTATCTAGGTTCTGCATCGGCAATCTGATGTTCTAGAGAAGCGGCCTACTGTATGTGATTTATGAATTGTTTATTACGGTGCCTTTCACGTGATTTTTTAGATCATACACTGAGCGCCTTCTTGTCTTACCACCTGATTGAGATATATATATATATATATATATATACACACATACACACTAGTGTATAAGCTGTAAGACAGAAATGTATATGAGTGAATGGTCAGTATTGCTCTTTTGTGCAGTGTGTTTAGATGTAACAAGAGAAAGCGAAAGAATGTGTTTTAAGCAAGCTCATGTCTGTGTGTGTGTAAAGAGTGTTATGAATCCCAGTGCATTCACGAAGAGCAACGGAAGTGTAAGGCAAAGTGTCTTTATTCAGGTAAATATATTAACAAAGATAACTCAAATCCACAGATAACAGGTTCCAAAAGAGACTGTATAGTAAAATAGCAGGAACAAGTATAATAAGTTTACCCCAGTCCAGAAGGCACAAGGCTGTCCAGGAAAGTAGACAGAGTCCAGGGATAAAGCAGTGATCAGACAAACAAATTCAAATAGCCAGGCAGAGATCAAGCAAATTAGCGAGGTCCAGAAGTCTATCCAAAAGGTTAGCGAAACAGGCAAAACAGTGTGGTCCAATGTACAGGCAAATGATTCGGGGTCTCAGGCAAGCAGGCAAGGTCCAAGGTACAGGCAGGGGTCATACACAGAAGTTTAGTCCAGCCAAGTATATACCAAATAGCACAGGAGCAGGTAAGCAGCAGCCAGGAACAAACGGGATGAACTGCTCAGAGCACAGCTAGAGGCAGGTACTTAAAGCAGTGCAACAGGTGCAGTTCTAATTAGCATCAAACAAGGAGATTAACTCCTTCAGGCATGTTGCAGAGTTCAGGAGCAGGACAGCAGCAGCACCTCTGATGGATTATAGGTACTGCTGCCAGATACAAAACAAAGGCAGTCATAACAAAGAGTATGTGTTTAAGTGGTAGATAAAGAAAGATTAAATGAAAGAGAGAGAAAGATATGAGATAAATGAGAGTGATATAGGAAGGTTGCATAGTGTATGTGTGTGTAACATGTGGTCAGAAAGGATAATGCAGGCCAAGCATAGAGATGGAGAAAGAGATGGGTGGGAAGGAAGCTAGAATCAATTGTAGTGTAAATAGTAAACATTCTTGAGATGGGGAAGAAGGTAGCCTTTGTAAAGCATGTGTGAAAAGGTTACTTAAAGATTCAGAAAGTTAATAGAAATAGATATAAACTTAAAGATTCAGAGGAAAGCTAATAGAAGCAAGGAAGGTTAATAGAAATAGATAGAGTGTAATAATAGGATATAGAGACAGATATAAGAAGATAAAAGTTACAGACAGATAAGGTATAAGCTTACTGTGGAGTGTGTATGTCCTGTAGGCTCCAGGTGGAAGAGATGTCCCAATTTCCAGGTGTGTATGTGGTGTGGTTATAAGAGACTGATTTGTCTGCCTAAGTGGCTTATAAACCTCTACCCAGAATGCATTGCTTCAGGTGGGGGTTGTTGACCTTTACCACACCCACACCACACTGGACACTGCCTGCAATGATGACTGTCACACGCCAGCCCCGCGGACAGGCACCGGCGTTGTTACCTCTCTCCTATAAGTGGTGATCACAGTATCCTGAATTACAGCCTGGATTAACAGCCTCTATCTGGTCTCTTGTTCTGCGCATGTGTTACCCACCACGCTCTCTTACGACCTCTTACCTGTTCCCATTGGTCCTGGCACTTTGGAGCGCTATTTAAAGCTCCCATTTCATTCTGTCCAATGCCTGTTCTTTGAGTTACTCACTCTCAGTAAGGATTTGGCTTCCTGCTGTTGCTCTGCATTACCATCCTTTGATCAGCTGTAGCTTCTCTCCTTTGTCTCCATTAGGACTACCGCTGCACCTGTAATCCCCGGCTGTGTCCTGTGTTTCCATCTTCGGTTCAGCTAAATTCTACTCCACTACTATGATATTGGAACTGCCGCTGTACCAGTAATTCACCTGCTGCTGCTCTGATTTACCATCTATGGATCAGCTAAGTTCTACTCTGCTACTGCCTCTATTTGAACTGCCGCTGTACCAGTAATTCACCTGCTGTTGCTCTGAGTTACCATCTATGGATCAGCCCAGTTCTCCTCCGCTACTGCTGCTATTAGAACTGCCGCTGTACCAGTAATTCACCTGCTTTTGCTCTGAGTTACCATCTACGGATCAGCCAAGTTCTGCTCTGCTACTGCCTCTACTTGAATTACTGCTGTACTAGTAATTCACCTGCTGCCGCTCTGAGTTACCATCTATGGATCAGCTATAGTTCCACTCCGTTATTAATTCTATTTGTACTGCCGCTGTACCAGTAACTCACCTGCTATGCTCAGAGTTACCATATACAGATCAGCCCAGTTCTATTCCGTTATTGACTCTGTTTGTACTACCACTCAGTGTCCTGAGTTTCCATCCATGAATCTGTCAGTTCTTCTCTATGTAGCTCCACTACTCATCTCAGCTCAGCATTACGATTAGACTGGCTTCCCTGCCTATATCTTCAGTATGACTCTGAACTACTTTTACTCTACCTCTGTATCAGGCTCTGCCTATTACTCTGCCACTACTCCTTCTGGAAACCGTGACCTGCGGAATAGGTGCAGCAAATTCCATACCCTCTTGAGGGGGGCACTGGTGAACACCACTTACCGTTTCACTCCGCGCCCCTGAATGAGCCTCACTAGCTGGCAGCTACATGGGATCCACTAAATATTTATCCATTTTCGTGACAGTAAGAACAGGCCAAATGTCTGATCCCCCTGGAACCTTCTGCGAAAGACATGTTACAACACCTCATTGCACGAGTCGAACAGCAGGACAATACTCAACGCCAGCTTCTGCAGTGTCTCCAGACTCTGGCTGGTCGTCTTGATACGCTTCAAGCAGCTCAGCCTGTTGTTCCAGTTCCTCCACCCGAGCAACCTCTTTGTCACCAGATCTCTCCTGCATCTTCTTCCACGCTCAGACTTCCCAATCCAGCTAAATTTGACGGGGACCCAAAATGTTGTCTTGGTTTTTTTAATCAGTGTTCAATCCAATTTGGACTACAACCCCACAACTTTCCTACAGACAAAACTAAAATAGCATATCTAGTATCTCTATTAACCGGCCAAGCCCTGGCTTGGGCCTCCACACTCTGGGAGAAGGATGACCCTCTTCTCAGCAACTACGCATCCTTCCTTGTTACCTTCCGCCGGATTTTCGATGAACCTGGCCGAATCTCCTCTGCTTCTGCTGGCATCCTCCGACTGCGCCAAGGGAACCACTCTGTGGCACAATATGTTATTGAGTTCCATACATTATCTTCCGAACTTTCTTGGAGCAATGACGCCTTAGTGGCCGCCTTCTGGCAAGGTTTGTCGGATCGCATCGAGGATGTGTTGGCATCTCATGAGCTTCCTACCAACTTGGATGCCATTATTTCCCTCTGTAACAGGGTAGATCTGCGGTTTCGGGAGAGGTCGGAAGAGAAGGATGTGTCCCGGCGCTTTACCTCTAGACCAACTCCACGACCGCTCCTGCACCCCGCTGTTACTGATGAACCCATGCAAATCGGATGCCATTATTTCCCTCTGTAACAGGGTAGATCTGCGGTTTCGGGAGAGGTCGGAAGAGAAGGATGTGTCCCGGCGCTTTACCTCTAGACCAACTCCACGACCGCTCCTGCACCCCGCTGTTACTGATGAACCCATGCAAATCGGGAGGTCCCGTTTAACCTCTAAGGAACGTGACAGGAGACACCGAGACAAGTTGTGCATCTACTGTGGCGAATCCGGTCACTTTCTAAAGTCTTATCACAAGAGGCTGTGAAACGCCAAACCCTGATCTGGTCCGGGGATGTCAGGTTTGGGTCCAGTAAATCTTAAAGAATTTTATCTCACAAACTTTAGTTACCCGTTGGTCTATTCCTACACTCTCCTTAGAGTCTTCCGTTATCATTACAGCTATTGATGGTTCCCAACCTACAGGAAGTGTGATTCGCCTGCAGACCAAACCACTTATTCTCCGCATTGGAGATCGTTACATTATGAGCGCATTTTCTTTTCTAGTGTTACCCTGCACCACCACTCCAATCATACTACGCTTTCCATGACTCCAGTTACACTCTCCCAAACTGGACTGGAACACCTCGGAGATTTTAGCCTGGGGGTCCCACTGCCACTCTGAGTGTCTAATGAAAGTGAGACCACTTCAATCTTCATCAACCTCAACTCCTTCCTGCCCATCTACTCTACTGGCATTCGCTGATGTCTTCGACAAGGCTTGTGATGAAATTCTTCCATCACACAGTCCATGGGATTGTCCCATAGAATTACTCTCAGGGCAGATGCCACCCAGAGGTTGAGTCTACCCCTTCTCTCAACCTGAGACCAAGGCTAAGTCGCTCTATTGAAAGGAAAATCTCCAAAGGGGTTTTATTAGACCATCAGTTTCTCCTGCTGGGGCAGGTTTCTTTTTCGTGAAGAAGAGGGATGGTTCATTACGCTCCTGCATTGACTATCGTGGGCTTAAAACAGTCACCATAAAAAACTGTTATCCTATTCCTCTCATCACCGAATTATTTAACCGGGTCAAGGGAGCCACAATATTCACGAAGCTAGATCTTTGAGGCACATATAATCTCATTTGCATCCTGTCCGGAGATGAATGGAAAAGTGCCTTCAATACCCGCGATGGTCTTTATGAATATCTAATAAAGCCCTTAGGCCTTTGTAATGCCCCGGCGGTATTTCAAAGTTTTATCAATGAGATTTTCCGGGATCTTCTCTATTCCTATGTGGTCGTTTATCTAGATGACATTCTCATATTTTCCAAGACTCTCGATACTCATAGAAGACATGTGGCTAAGGTACTTTCCATACTCCGCAAAAACCATCTATATTGCAAGCTCGAGAAATGCTCCTTTGAAGCCGCCTCCATGCCCTTCTTAGGATACATCATTTCAGGATCTGGTCTCCAAATGGATCTGGAGAAGGTTCAGGCGATTCTTTACTGGCTGCTTCCACCTACTCAAGGCTGTCCAGTGTTTTTAGGATTTGCTAATTATTATCGACAATTAATTTCTAGCTACTCCAGTATTGTCGCTCCCATCACTGCTCTCACCAAGAAAGGGGCCAATCCTGAAACCTGGCCAGTATCCTCCAAGATCAACTTCTCCCAACCATTCAAGAACAGTTGGGTGACGAACAATGTCTTTTCCAGCATGATGGAGCACCTTGCCATAAGGCAAAAGTGATAACTAAGTGCTTTAGGGATCAAAAGATGGAAATTTTGGGTCTATGGCCAGGATAATACACAGATCTTAATCCAATTGAGAACCTGTGGTCAATCCTCAAGAAGGCGGGTGGACAAACAAAAACCCACAAATTTTGACAAACTCAAAGCATTGATTAGTGAACAATGGGCGGCCATTAGTCACTATGTGGCCAAGAAGTTGATTTACAGCATTTCAGGGCAAATTGCAGAGGTCTTCAAAAAGAAGGGTCAACACTACAAATATTGACTCTTTCCATAAACTTAATGTAATTGTCAATAAAAGCCTTTGACACTTATGAAATGCTTGTAATTTTATTTCAGTATACCATAGCAACATCTGACAAAAAGGTCTAAAGACACTGAAGCAGCAAACTTTGTGAAAGCCAATACTTGTGTCATTCACAAAACTTTTGGTCATGACTGTATGCTCTATGGTGAAAATAATAAGGTACATTAAAATAAAAAGAAAGGTGTATTTATTTGCATCACCAATAATTAGTAAATGTGAAAGATCTTTGAGGTTGTATGCAAGGGTGTGGCTAGTCCACTGCCTGTGTCAGAGGTGCACAGTAATAATGGTAATGCAATTTCCATAACTTTAAAATTTGTGTGTGACTGTTTATTTAAAGCTAGTCTTAAAACTGTCAATTATCTACAGCCCTATAGCAGCTTGCAATTATTATGATATGTAATGCTAGATTACATTATTCTGTTTAAATTAAGGTCATTGTTTTCAAATATTGTTAAAATCTTGTCAGATACATTGTTGTTTCCTATTGAAAATGCTCTTAAGTTTGACAGCCTTCAGAATTAAAGGTTGCTGTAGTGATTAGAAAGGTGAATAATGTAATACTTTATCAAACTACACCGCTCATTTATTATTCTTCCCCAAAAAAATGTAAGCTAAATTGTTACACATTACAAATTATGCAGTTAGTACAAAAGCTGCTAATATGGATTTATATTGCTTGTATGTTGTTTAGGAGGATTTGGACTCAACAGACACTTCAGTTGTCATAAGTTCCTGTTCACTGGCAGAAGCTCGTCATCTGCTTGACAATTTTCTGCGTGCATCCATAGATAAGGTAACTTAACCTGTGACATATAGCTGAATATTTCCTGCTAACCTCTTCCAAAATTCCATACATATTCCTGAGTGTCATTGACAAGGTACACCTGTCCTCTTGTTCAGGGCCTACAGGTTGCCCAAAAAGAAGCTCAGATACGGATACTAGAAGCTCGGATTCGCCAAACTGACTTAACTGGATTTTCACAAAGTCAGATAGTGCTGGAGAGATCAGAATGCCAATTCATGCAGAATGGTGAGATCTTTGTGACATAGATGATATACAGACAGCACACACTTCACTGTGCAATACATACAAATGGTAAACACATATATATATATTTTTTTAATGCTTAGCAGTGAATATATGCAAGCTATATACAGAGAACATGTGTGTCTGAATCTGAAACTTGAGTATCAACTGTATTAGGTACGCCTGCACTTTCTATATAACTGGCTACTCAGTTATTGCTATAATTTAAAACAGATAGGCAGACACCAATTGACAACACTTTAGAGGCAGTAATTTTGGTGCTATTATGACACATTTTAAGTCATTTGGCATAGCAGCATGGGTAGCTAATAACAACAATTCTGCAGGGGAAATCAGCGAGTAAGAGGGGGATACATTTTCTGTTAGGTAGATTTTCCTAATTAAGGACCTCATTTAAAATTAGGAGCAAAGCAAAATAACAAGCAATTTTGCACCTTGACGAAACCATATTGCACTGCAGGGAGGGGGAAAATTTAAAAATGTGCAGACAGGTTTATATTCGGGAGGGGGATGGGGGCATGTTAGATCAACTCTGAACTGCAATATAAAATAAAGTTGACCAGTATTTATGTGCTATCTGCAAAAGCAGACAGTATTTTCCATGCATAGAAAACAATAATAGATGAATTTGCATCTTTTGCATTGCAACATGTTTTTCCGATTTGTTCCTTTTTTTGCTTTGCTCCCAATCCTAACAAGCCTATCCGTTAAAAAGTGGTGATGGGGATGGTTTTCTATAGCTGTCTTTCGTAGTAGTAGAAAACCTTCTATTTTTATACTTTTATAATGATATATCTTACTGCTTCGCTGGGCCAGTGTCCAGGGATTCTGCACATGCGTGACCTAGGTAACAGTGGACGTGAAAGCCCGTACTTGGGCTTATGCTAACACTTCTAAAATAAAAATATTTACAAATATTTTTTTTTATAATAAAGGATTGTGGTGCTAAATGCCCTGCCGCCATACTTGAAAAAGCTTCTGGCAGTTCTTATCGGATTAATCTCTGCAATAGTAGTGCTATCGCCAGTGATAAATCCTTGATAGATAAGGAGAAGCCTAATCTCTGGTGAAAACGTTTGTTGTCACTGGTGATAGGCTTTTTTCTGTTTCTCTAGAGATCTCGGAGGAGAGGTCAGGCAATCAGTGCAAGAGGGGGTGAGGTGACACCATCCCGCCACCATGGCCCCACACTTGCTATGAAATGCTGAAATTCACGGCATTGCAAAGCGGGGCAGGGTTTGATGATGCTAATAGCAACATTAAGCCCAGTCTCCACCAAGACCCGGGAGGGTGCCTACTCTTCCGTTAGTCCGGGAGCACTCCTCGAAATTCGAGAGCCTCATGGAAATTTCGGGACAGTAGACAAGTATGACTTAAATCACATTTGAAAAAAAGATGTGTATTGTAAACCTATTATGGTTAATACATCAAATTAACAACAAAATACAATACATCACATAAAACAACAGGTTTCATATATGATATTTCATATAGAGGTGTTTAACACACAGGAGGTGAATTCAATTGGCCGCGTTACTGTAAAAAGTACGCGGCCTGCGCACTATTACCATTATTACGGTAATAGTGTGCTTAAATACCATTACTACGGTAGTTTCAATGCCGGCTTTTTGCTTGTAGCTCCCTGACCTGTTCTGTGAAAAGATAAACAATTATCTTTTCACAGACCAAGAAGCCAACTCAAAAACCTAACAAATAATAATAATTCAATTGTTTAAGTATACTATTCCAATCCAGAGATCATTTCCTCTTTTAAATAATTATATCTGGTACCACTTATAGAAAGTGACAAAGAAAACAAAACTTTGTTTTTACTGTCAGTTTAGTTATTCATGACATACAATTATCCTGCACTGGCAAGATTGAAATGTGATACAGAACAAAAAACATTAGATCAGCTCAACTTTAAACCATTGGGAACAGCATGCTTGGAGTTGCAGGAGTGGATGGACAATTTATTTTTAGTAAACTAGTAACAAAAAAAAATAAAATACTGTTTTGTTAGCCTGAATGCCTTTATGCAAATGCATTTTTACTCAGCCAACTGTTGGTATCCTTCCCTTCCCTGACTAACCAACGTTTTGTCCCAACGCCTATCACTAAGCATACTTCTTGTACACTGATTTTAAAAAAAAGTACACTGTCTTGGGTTAATCTATCTCATCATCATCATCATCACCATTTATTTACATAGCGCCACTGATTCCGCAGCGCTGTACAGAGAACTCATTCACATCAGTCCCCGCCCCATTGGAGCTTACAGTCTAAATTCCCTAACACACAAACATAGAGAGAGAGAGAGAGAGACTAGGGTCAATTTTTGATAGCAGCCAATTAACCTACTAGTATGTTTTTGGAGTGTGGGAGGAAACCGGAGCACCCGGAGGAAACCCACACAAACACAGGGAGAACATACAAACTCCTCACAGATAAGGCCATGGTCGGGAATTGAACTCATGACCCTAGCGCTGTGAGGCAGAAGTGCTAACCACTCAGCCACCGTGCTGCCCATCTGCTGATTTCTCCTGTAATTAGAGCACGGGTGTACATTAGGCAAAAAGTTTGATGGAGACAGTGCTGGTGTAATCAATGGGGACAATGTTGGGATAATTAGTGAGATGTTGTGCCAGTATAATAAATGGAGGTAATGCTGGTATATTATTATTATCGTAGATTTGTAAGACGCCACAATGCTCTGCAGCACCACACAGTAGGGAAAACAGGATATAAGACAAGAACATAGAGGGCAGACAAAATAAATACAGACGTGAAAACAAAGGATATGGAGGACCCTGCTCACCTCAGCTTACCTTCTAAGTGGAAGAGGGCACAGCTGAAACAAGAGGAGCAAGTGTGGCTTAGAGTGGAGATTGGGACAGCTGTGAGGGTGTATCATAGTGTCATCAGAGATAAGGTAAGATTTAAATAATAGATGGGTTTTTAGAGAACTTCTACAGATTTGAAGGCTGTGGGAAAGCCTGATTGGGTGTAGTAGGGAATTCCATAAGTGGGGAGCAGCATGGGAGCAGTCTTGTAGACGCCCTACTGGATGTAGGCGGTGAGACATAATGTCATCCATTCAGTATTTTATGTGCTTCATAACCATTGGTACGCTAGGCAACCGCCTAGGTTATTCTAATGGTAGCACCTGCCCTGACACAGATTCACTACTTAACAGATACAGATACTAGGGGTGTGCACCGGCCACTTTTGGTGTTTTGGGTTTTGGGTTCTGATTAGCTTGAGGTTTTGGGTTCTGATTTGTTTTGCCAAAACACCCCACAAAGGTTTTGGTTCTGATTTTGGGTTTTGGGTTCTGATTTTTTTTAAAAAAAAGCATAAAAAGTGCTAAAACCCATATTTTGGTTTTTTTTTTTCACTCCTACACTATTATTAACCTCAATAACATTCATTTCCACTAATTTCCAGTCTATTCTGAACACCTCACACCTCACAATATTGTTTTTAGTCCAAAAGGTTGCACTGAGGTAGTTGGATGTCTAAGCTAAGCGACACAAGTGGGCGGCACAAACACGTGGCCCATCTAGGAGTGGCACTGCAGTGGCAGACAGGATGGCAGTTTGCAAGAGTTTGCTAGAGGTGCAAGATGGAATTGTCCTTGGGCCCTCCCACCCACCCTGATGTTGTTGAAATAGGACATTCGCACTTTAACAAACCAATCAGGAACAGTGAACGTAGTTTAATCTCTGGTACTAATATTTCTGGACTGCAGGAACAGTGAACGTAGTTTAATCTCTGGTACTAATATTTCTGGACTGCAGGAACAGTGAACGTAGTTTAATCTCTGGTACTAATATTTCTGGACTGCAGGAACAGTGAACGTAGTTTAATCTCTGGTACTAATATTTCTGGACTGCAGGAACAGTGAACGTAGTTTAATCTCTGGTACTAATATTTCTGGACTGCATGAACAGTGAACGTAGTTTAATCTCTGGTACTAATATTTCTGGACTGCCTAGTGAAGTGGAATCTCGACAGGATTTGGTACCGGGGACACACTACCTCCATCAACCGTCTAAATCCGACTCCCCTGATGGCGGACACCGGACGCACGTCTAACACCAAAATAGCTGTTGCGGCCGCAGTTATCCGCTTTGCCATAGGATGACTACTGTCGTACTTCGTGCTCATGGCAAACGACTGTTGGACGGTCAACTGTTTGGTGAAAGACGTAGCGTTCTTACGACTTCCCCTCTGGGAGGATGACCGACTACCAGCAGCAGCGGCAGTAGTAGGCGTACCGCTGCAGGATCATCCGGAAGAATCCCGGATTGAAGAGGACTCAGTCATGCCGGTGACATGGCCTGCAGGACTATCTCTGATGGAGATCGTGGAAGAAATTGACGAGGAGGGTGTTGGTGGTGTGTATACAACAGGACCAAGGGATTTAGGTGTCCCTGGACTGCTGACGGTCCTAGCCACAGGTCCTGAACTAAACACTGAATTATGAAGGTTCTTCAGGTGACGTATAAGGGAGGATGTCCCTAGGTGGCCAAGATCCTTACCTCTGCTTATTTGAGCTTTACATAAGGTACATATGGCCATACATTTGTTGTCCGGATTGGGATAAAAATAACTCCAGACCGAAGAGGTGGATTTTTTGGTCTTCTGACCAGGCATGACGATGGGCTTTTTCATCCCATGGACAACAAATGTTTCCCCCTCTGGTGCCTCATTTAAGATAACCACATCAGCATCCTCCTCGTCAAGTTCCTCCTCAGCGCCAGCTACATCAATATCCTCCTCCCGGTGTACAACATTGACACCTTCATTAGTCAAATCTGTAACTGGACTGTGGGTGATCCTTCCAGCATATGCAGAGGGCGTGCTGCAAATGGTGGAAGGAGCCACCTCTTCCCGTACAGTGATGGGAAGGTCAGACTTCGCAACCACCAACACCCTCGGTCTTGCCTTGAGGATTTGTGATGCCATCTCTTTAGAAGGCAGAGTTGTTTGCTGTGTTGTTGATGACAGCTTAAGTCCCTTTTTTAGAGGGGGGGGGAGGAGGAGGGCTTAGATCCTTGGGTGAAGCTGAACCACTAGTCATGAACACGGGCCAGGGCCTAAGCCGTTCCTTGCCACTCCGTGTCGTAAATGGCATATTGGCAAGTTTACGTTTCTCCTCAGATGATTTCAATTTTCTTTTTTTGCTAATTTTAGTGAACTTTGGCTTTTTGGATTTTACATGCCCTCTACTAGGAGATTGGGCATCGCCCTTGGCAGACGATGTTGATGGCATTTCATCGTCTATGTCATGACTAGTGGCAGCAGCTTCAGCATTAGGAGGAAGTGGGTTTTGATCTTTCCCTACTTTATCCTCCAAATTTTTGTACTCCATTATAGTTAAATCTCTGGTACTAATATTTCTGGACTGCAAGAACAGTGAACGTAGGTAAATATTGCAGTACTAATATTTCTGGACTGCAAGAACAGTGAACGTAGGTAAATATTGCAGTACTAATATTTCTGGACTGCAAGAACAGTGAACGTAATTTAATTTAGCAGTACTAATATTTCTGGACTGCAAGAACAGTGAACGTAGGTAAATATTGCAGTACTAATATTTCTGGACTGCAAGAACAGTGAACGTAGGTATTGCAGTACTAATATTTCTGTACTGCAAGAATATATTGCACTAGAATTTTTTTTATACTTTTTTAAAGAATTTTTTTATATATTTGTTAATTATTTTTGTATAATTTTTTTTAAAATTTTTTTAATTCGTTTTCTAGATTTTTTTTTTATTTTTTTACATTTTTTTTTTATGATTTTTTAATAATTTTAAAATAACTATGGACTTAGCAGAACAAAGCACAGGACAAAAGCACCACTGGACTCAGCAGGACAGAGCACTTGCCAAAGCACCACTGGACTCAGCAGGACAGAGCACAGGACAAAAGCACCACAGGACTCAGCAGGACAGAGCACTGGCCAAAGCACCACTGGACTCAGCAGCACAGAGCACAGGACAAAAGCACCACTGGACTGATGAACATGACAGAGCACAGGAGAAACTAACTAACCACTGGATTAAGCAGGACACAGGAGCACCACTACACTACTACCTCCCTCTTCCCAGATCTCAGCCAGAATGAAGATGGCGGCCGCAAGCTGGGAATTTATGACATCCGAGTCTCGCGAGATCCGACGCGAGACTTGGATGTCATAGCCTCGTTTTTCATTATTTTCGCCGCCGGACATATCCGAACAGTGCTCGGATCCCGTCGGATCCGCACTGTTCGGGAGGGCTCAGATTAGCGAAATCCGAGCCTGCTCATGCCTAACAGATACATATACAGAAACACACACATACACATGACCCACATGCTCTCCAGTTTACATCCTTCTCCTCTTTTTTTTTCCTCTCCCCTACTATAGATTGCAGTGGTTTGTCAGAACTTATTTACAGGCCTGAATACACTCACAGGGCCTCATTCAAAATTTGGTGGCATACATATGAGGTATGTCTATTAAATAACAAGACTGAATAAATAACTCACCTTTATTTATTGGTATTACAAAAGTAATGTTTGTCCGCTTCAATATACTCCCCATTTGCACTAATACATCGCTGTAGTCTTGTTTTCCACTGGTCGTAGGCATGGAGCAAATCAATTTCTGTCACTTGTTACAACATATCTGCCGTTTTCTTCTTTACAGAATCAACTGACTCAAAATGTGTCCCTTTAAGCACTGATTTAACTTTTGGGAAAAGATAATAATCGCAAGATGCTAAATCGGACGAATATGGAGGATATTCAAGTGTAGTAATGTGTTTGTCGGTCAAAAACTGCTTCACAGAAAATGCTGTGTGAGCAGGCACATTGTCCTGGTGAAGAAAGAAACCATTCTTCCACAGTTGCGGCAGTTTCTTTCTGACTCTTTCAGCTTTTTCAAAACGTCCTTATAATAATGCTGATTAACTGTTGTGCCTTCTGGAACCCATTTTTCCAAAATTACACCCTTTATATTGAAAAAAAACAATGAGCATTGCTTTACATTATGACTTGCTTTGACAAATTTTTTCATTCTTGGTGACGACGGTGCTTTCCAGTGCATTGACTGTCTTTTGGTTTCAGGATCGTACTGGAAGATCCAGGTCTCATCACAAGTGATTACTTTATGAAACAGGTTTGGATCTGTGTCATTCTGTTGGTACTTTGTGCAATTTTACTAAAAGTTTCAAATTGACACGTAGTTCAACTTTTAAACTTAGCATTTTTTCGGCACTCTACGGAAAACAAAACCAAACTAAATGGAGACTCACAATCAACTGAACGTCATAGAGTGTTGCAGCTTGTCATGCAGGTTCAGACATGTTCAAGGTTACGTTGTATGCAGTTATAACCGGCTCTGACTGCTTTGTTTACTGGGTGGAATCACAGTCTCGTTATTTAATAGACATACCTCGTATATGCATTCATTACTGTGCATGCGCACCAAAATGCGTCCGTATCTGAATTTATACGTATCTTAGACTTGTGGCCTCTTGCGTCTGGAGAAGCATGGGGGGTACAAACGTTAGTTAGGTACAGTAAGGTTGTGTTCATATAAATGTAGAGTGCTGCCGTGGAGATGCAATATAATATTATGCTTCGATGCATCAGAAGATATGCCACTTGGGAGGTGTATCTCAGATTGTCCTTTTTACCTATTCAGCTGATAGAACTTAATTCATTAGTTTTGTGCCTATATAATATCAAGTTCTCAAACGTCTTTTTTGATTACTTATTTGTCATTTCCATTTGAACCATTGCAGAAAAGAAGATTCCCATTTAATTTTTAAAAGGGCAAGCAATGTATATAGGGGTGTTTTTTAAAATTATTTGTTATATGGAAATGCGACTTTGCATTTATTGACAACACCATCAATGTACAATGCTCTTTTATGTATATAATACTTCATTAGATTGTTATATTTTGTACAAATAGGGTAATGCATCTTTCACATTTACTACTATCACTGTCTACGCTTATGCATAAATAATGCTTTTTTGGACTTATCTGAAGATAGGTTTGACTCCACATACACACATACGTACACTTGTTTTGTAGCAGATTCTTTACCTGTACATTTGGAGAGCAAAATGAGTTAAACTCTAAATTAAGCCCACCATTTCTTGTTACTTTCTAGCACACCAAATTATTTTTTTAACTTAACCAATGTTTTCTAGCTCAAAATAAGAAATGACTCCTTATGTTACAGAGAATGGATATGCCAGCACAGATGAGGAGGTGTCAGAACTTAGTCAAATATCAGATGGAAGGTAGGTGTGTTAATGAACAGTCTATATTTATGAATTGTGGAGGCATAGAGCATAGTCCAGTGATCATCATCATCATCACCATTTATTTATATAGCGCCACTGATTCCGCAGCGCTGTACAGAGAACTCATTCACATCAGTCCCTGCCCAATTGGAGCTTACAGTCTAAATTCCCTAACATACACACACAGAAGACAAAGAGAGAGAGATAGAGACTAGGGTCAATTTTGATAGCAGCCAATTAACCTATTAGTATGTTTTTGGAGTGTGGGAGGAAACCGGAGCACCCGGAGGAAACCCACGCAAACACAGGGAGAACATACAAATTCCTCACAGATAAGGCCATGGTCAGGAATTGAACTCATGACCCCAGTGCTGTAAGGCAGAAGTGCTAACCACTTAGCCACCGTCCTGCCCAACAGTGGGCAGTGATGGCCAACATGCGGCCCTCCAAGTCTTCACCTGAGGCTCTGGCTCATTCCTGCTTTATTGTCAGAATTGTTTGTTATAGCTTGTACAATTTCTTTCAAATGCCTGCTGATATGTTTTTACAGATACGTGTTATTGAGATGAAGGGTAATGTGCAGCCCTTTTGAAGACTAGAGGGCTGCCCTTGCCCTCAGGTTGCCTTTCACTGGCATAGTCACTTATACCTATTACCTTTGTGCTTGTATTACAAGCATAGAAATTGATTGCGGAATGAACACATTTTTTTGGAAGTTATTTACAAAGGGTACAGCTCAAAGTACTATCATTTTATACCCATGCATCTCTTTGGTCCAACCTGTGCACATCAAGGTGCACAACTGTTCTCTACTCTCAGGATATGCTTGTACAAGCTAAATGTAGCAGAGAGGTGGAAATATCTGAAAAGCCACATTATGCAGGAGTGTACATAAAGTATAACCTAGTACCACTTTAGATCCACACCTTTCATTAAGCTTAAATTTTACGGCTTTCTCTTAAAACACTTTGGTTTAACCTTATTTGGCTTGAATTAATCATGAAAGTGAGGGAACAGTGGGACTGGTTTAATTGCATGTATCATTTTTTTTGTGGGTGTAGCTCTTAATTACATTGTTCAGAGTGTGTTTAGAAATGTACCCTCTTTAAAGTGCAATATGAGTTACAAAATGGAACCAAAATGAAAGTGTAGGACAAGACCCTAAAGCCACCAACTCTGAGCAAGTCCAAAGTTCAAGTCCACCACTAAAATGTGCCTTCTCTACCGCTTTATCTTATTTCAATAACCTTCCTCCGCAAAATGAAATGTTTCTTTTGTACTTGTCCAATGAAGGATGTACACTACTCCATACTTAGTAAAGAATTTAGTCACTACACCCAACTCCTCCCCTCAATCTGTGCAAACTGCTTCTCAACAGACATCTCTATCTTGCTCCACAAATCCATGCTCTTCGTTGGAAATCTAGGCATATGCCAGGGCCAAAGCTTATTTTGCACTACGGGCCATTTTGCGCTTTAAAAATGGCCTCCAATGAAGGACAGGCTTTGATAATTATGGGTTGAATGGGGCATTTGATATGTGATGCCAGAGATGCATATTAATCTGTTTTTAGAGGAATGATCTAGCAGGATCATTAAGCCTTTTTGAAGTGCAAAACAGGGACATTGTTACAGCATCAGAGAAAGCAGTTGATCTTTGGTCACTCCACACTTCCCAACTGTCCCGATATAGGCGAGACAATCCCAATTCTGGGGACTGTCGCATTGCCCCAACAGCCAGGACTTTTATCCCGACTACCGGGAAAGTTGGAAGGAATGTCCCGCTCACAGTGGCGAGCACCTGCCACTGGTGCAAGTGGAAATGCAGGGTTGTTAACAGGGCAGTGGGATTAGGGGTGGCCTAAAAGGCAATTCATAGGCAATACTTCATAGGCAACTTCATAGGCAATAGGTACATCCCAGGGGGATGTGGGCACGCTCTCATTGTGAGGTAGCCATGTCATATAATTGTAGTGTCCCTATTGTATAGAGAAAGAACATTTGAACCAAGGCAAATAAATACTTATAATGTAGAACTGTGACACTTGAAATAAAGGAAACTCTATTGTCCCTGTACAGGATAATACATAAATGGTGTAAAAAAAAATCTGTTTTTCTTCCAGTGCCTCTCTTTCCTTTGCAATGAAAGCATCAAATAGTCATGATGACTTTAAATGGAAGGTAAAAGCTATATATTCAAGCAGTAGTTATTTATTATTTTATCTATTTATTAACATTTATTTATATAGCAACAGCATATTCCGTAACACTTTACAACTGGTTCATAAAGAAGCAAATTACAATTAACATTAATTCCTTTTCTTCAAAATGCACCATGGATTTAGATAGAGACAGGAAATAAAACAGCCTCCATATATAGTGGAGCTTCTCCTCTTCCCTGGTATCGTCGAAAGACTTCGCAAGCTGTTCCAAAAAATATATATAAACATAGCAGACTTCATGTGTGGGAATATAAGGCTGCCATGGAGTATTTTGATGAAAAGGAATTAACAGTAAATGTAATTCACTTCTTTCCTCTTCAGTCCTCCATGACTGCCTTAACAATGGGATATACCCAAGCAATAGCAATAGGAATGGCTACAAAAAAAACATAAAAACAATATATTTACAAATGTATTCAGTAGGTGTGTGAAAAATGTGTCTCTTAAACTGTACATCAGCAGAAGGTATTAATAGATGAGAACCCCAAAGCTTTGCAAAGATCTGATTTTGAGGCCTAAGCCTTACGTGCCCAAGAGGTTGCTGCTGCTCTAATCCAGTGAGCCTTCAGTATTTCTAGCACCATACATCCATTGCTCTTGTACATCTGTGCAGTAACTTCACTAATCTATGTCGAGATGGTCTCTTTGGATGGGGCATACCATTTAGAGGTCCTGTCAGAATCAAAAATAGTTCAGTGTTCCTAAGTTCTTTTGCTATGGATAGGTATTTAGAGTTTATGCCTTCCTTTGTTATTAATTGGCTGCAAAAATAAGGTTGGACGTCTAATCTTCTGTTTAGTATGTTAGGAAAACACTATTTTAGGTAAGATGTCTGGATTAGTCCTTAGTAAAACCTTGTCCGTATAGATATTCAAAAAGGGTTCTTTTTACCATAAAGCCTACAGTTCTCCAAGATCATTGAGCAGAGGTAATTTCCAGAAGAAACACAACCTTCATTGTGAGCCACCTTAGGGAAACATCTTGAAATGTTTTAAAGGGAACATATATCAACATTGATGATTGACAACTTGAGATCCTATGATGCTACAAAGGCCTACATACTGTGACATATCCTCTTCACTGCTTGAAAAAATCTGATGATAAGATCTTCCGAAGCTAATTTAGTGTCCAAAAAGACACTAAATTATACACAGAGTTATGTTACTCCTCCCTTGCCTCCAGGAGTATGTCAATAACTTTTCTGAGATTGCATTCTATTTCATCAGTGACTGATCAAACCATGCCATCAAGACTAGCACCTCTAGATTTGGATGGAGAATTGACCCTTTGTGTAGAAAATCTGGTCAAAGAGATAGAGGCTAAGGTTGTTCTAACAGCATCTTCCAGGCTACTGGGAACCATGTGAACAGTAGCCAAAATGGAAGAAATTGCTATGACTTTTGCCTTTTCTTTTTTTATACTATTTAGGGCGCGAGCAGTTAGGGGAAACACAGAGAAGACATATCCTAGCTGAAAGGTCCACGTGATTGACAGGGCTTCTATCCCCACTACCCCTGGAACTTTGTGGTGAGAGAGAAACTTGGCTATCTTGGTGTTTTGATCTGTTACCTTTAAGTCACTTTGGGGAAGAACAACCTTTTTTGTCAGTAATTGATAGATGTCCTGATGCACAGTCAATTCTCCTTAATGAACTTGGTTTCGGCTGAAATAATCTGCTATAACATTTTGGCAAAAGGGGGGTGGGGTATCCGCACTCAGTACCTTAGGGCTGGGACGGGGTGTAGCAGTGAAAGCAGCTGGAGGTAAGTGCTATCCAAGCCCTTATAGTACAAATGCAGATAAATGTATATGGAATACAATAAAACTCAAGTGCTATGATTACTACAATCACTAAGTGTAGGTTCAGGCTGCAGGAATGTTAACTAAATGTCTAAATGTCAATCAGTGATCCTGAGAGTCACAGTGGCTCTAAAGTAATACTCCAGTGAGGTAGTCTTGCTCCTTAGGTGTATGTCCCAAACTGTATGCTTGAAGTGTCCTTCCAGATGGTATACTATATGGCCTCATGGTACCGGTGGTAATCGTTAATGCGATTACCACTATTCTGACAACCACTTCACCTACAAAAAAAACCCCCAATTTTTAAAAAGCGATGTTAATATTTATAGACTTACCTTTAAAGCGACTCTGCAGATGACCGATGGACCCGAATGCTGACCGCGACTTGTATTTATCTGAATTTAAATTGGCAATGTCGGGCCCCCGCAGGTTAAGTGTTTAAACACTTAACCCGACATTGCCACTTTAAATTCAGATGAATACCCCATGGTACATATGTGGAAATCAAAACACAGAGGGAAAATACATGGTGATGTATGTTCATGGAATTGTAAATGAAGTTGGTATGAAAAATCACTCACATTTGGATGTCCTTTAGTTGATTAGCTGTTGTAATTCTGTGCTGGAAGGTTGGGGTCTCTCAAGTAGCCGTGGATGAGGCTTTTTGAGCATGATGCTGAAGATGTATCTCTTAATTAGACTGCTTCAGTGTCCTCAGTATAGTTGATTGAAATCTTCCTAATGTGTGCTCAGTGGTAATGTTGGTGGGATGAGTCCCACATCACATATTAAAAGAGGGGATGACAATAGAAAGTACGTCACACTTATGTTTATTAATAAAATAACAGAGTTTACACTCACATAAATAACGCATGAAAGATAATTCAGCATCAGAGAATGCAGGTACAAATCACTCTGAGTTAGGTTTTCTCCATGGGTGATGTTAACCTTTAAAGGTTCACTTAAGCCTCCACAAGCTGTACTTATGTCTTGCTTTCTTGAAACGACCAGTTTGTTTTCCCTGCCCAGGGAAGACAGTTCACAATACTTAAAATGACCGACCTCATACTATGCTGTTACATCTTACTAGCACATGTTTGCCACATATGCTTGTAATGTCCTAATTTATAACCAAGGAACACAGTCCAGTTCTGAAAACTCTAGTAATATACGTGTAAGTCCACCGCAAATATCTATTTTACACAAAAGACATCTATTTAGTGAGAGCCAGCAAGGCATATTACACAAAAGAAATTTATGCCAAATATCTTTTGCAACAAACACAAATGCTACCATTTAAAATCCACACATACTGACCAAAACTTAAGAACAAACTCCATATTAAGCAGTTACACCTTATAACTGTTCAATTCAAATAACCTAACAAACACAAAACTATATATATATCCAGAACAACCTAACAAACCAGCACAAAACTGTCACGTACTTAGGAACCATGAGGGGTTGCTTGCTGATTTTAGCGCTACTCAACAGGGAGGTGCGGAGTCTAACGTGTCCCAGGACTTCGCCAGGGACCCCCGCAAGGGAGTATGGGCTTAGCTACGGGAGACACGCAGGTCGCGGTCCTCAAAGTGAGTAATCAGCGAGGCGTAGATGGAAGAGGTGTCAGGCAATCCGGGTCAAACCACACAGGAACATGAAGGTTCCGAGGGAGAATCCGTAAACGTAGTCAACAATCCGGGGCAAACACTAGAATCAGGGAGCAAGGGATCAGCCAAAGGGAGAAAACACGAGCAGGTCAAAAAACAAAGCCGGGTCAAACACTGGAATCAATCAGAACACAAGAGGCAAACTGGAAGCGCAGGAGCAGGGGGACCCAATACTCTGGCACCTGTTTGGTGCCAGAGTCCAGAATATATAGAGACAGGAAGAGGGCTGATTCCCGGCAGCGGTGATGTGGAAAGCCGCATCTGGGACCTAGAGTAGCGTCCCGTTGCTTAGCAATGGGATGCGCATGCGCCTTACTGCTGGGTGAGGCTGAGGAGGAAGTGCGTCTGGTTGCTCGGCAACCAGATGCGAGAAGCGAGCCATAAGCAGGCGCCCGCCCCTGTGTAGGAGAGGAGACAAAAGGATGGCACCTGACAGTACCCCTCCACTTTTCCATCTCGCAGAAAGCGTAGACCTTTCTTTGAGAAACTGCCTCAACAGGAGTGGACCACGATCTCTGTTCAGGGCCAAAGCCCTTCCAATGAACCAGAAACTGATTGTCACTCACCGGACCGTGAGTGCCTCTGCGAAGGTGCGTGGCTCCCTAGCCTTTCTGCCGGCACCTATCCTAAACCGCGGCCATCCGCCATCCTGATGGTCTGCGCATGCGCAGCTCCCAAGAACTCTTGTGACTGTTGCTTTTAATCCAAATTGGTTGATCAGGCAACTCCCTATTTAAGGCACCTGTGTGCATTACCTCATTGCCTGATCTTGGAGTCTCATTCCCTGTGAGTCTCTGAAGGTGTCCATTGAGTTCTACTAGTGTCTTCAGTTTCCTGCTGATTCCTGATCTACTCATCGCTGGTTTCCATACCCGCTACTATCTCCTGTGTACTACTAGTGTCTTCAGTTCCTGTGGATTCCCTGTGCCACTCATCGCTGGTTTCCATACCTGCTACAGTCTTCTGTTTCCTGCCTGTGTCCTCAGCTGGACTCTGATTACCGGATCTACTCACCTGTGGTTCCTACACTCGTCTTTGCCGTCCAGCGTCTCTGCAGTTCATGCATCTCCCTGTGGACAGACTGTTCTACTGAATAGCGGTATGCCTATCTGTTATTGACTTTCTCCGTTTACTCTGCATATCCGCTAGGACAAGTATCCACGCTCAGCAGCGGTATCCATACCCGCTATAGACTGTTATTGTTACGCTGCATACCTGTTTGGAATTAACCGTACTACTCAGTCGTTATATGCTTAACTGTGATTGACTATCCATTATTAGCCTGCATATCTGTGCTGAGCAAGTCTCTACCAAGCAGCGCCACACATACCGTTATATAGACTTTGTTGGATACGCTGCATACCTATTGGGATCAAGTTCCTCTGTGCTCTCAGTGTCTGCATCCTATTATCTTTGTATGCTTCCACTCATCAACACTTGTACACATCCTCACCTATTAAGCAGTGGTACAATTTGCTATACGCAGACCACTGACTTCCCCGCTACCTACCTGCACCTGGACAAGTCTTCTCACCATAAGCAGTGGTACAACTTGCTATACGCAGACCACTGACTTCCCCGCTACCTACCTACCTGCACCTGGACAAGTCTTCTCACCATAAGCAGTGGTACAACTTGCTATATGCAGACCACCGACTTCCCCGCTACCTACCTGCACCTGGACAAGTCTCTTCACCATAAGCAGTGGTACAACTTGCTGTACGCAGACCACTGACTTCCCTGCTACCTCCCTGCATCTACTCACGTCCATCCTGATCTCCGTGTTCAAATCCACCTTTCCACTATATCAGCTAGTCGCTGATTCATTGACCAAAGATTGCTGCAAGTCACTGACTTTCCTATTATTTATTGGCATTCTCTCTCCATCTGCTGTGATATTTGTTCCGCTAGTCACCCCGCTACCAGAGGACCGTTGTGTGAACTTCACTACTCTGGTAAGCCCAGTCATCTGGTGAAATCCTGGGCAAGACTCCTAGTGCCCGTGACAGTAAGATCAGGCCATGACAGACCCAGGATCGGAACCAACAGCTAAAGAGATGCTGCAGTATCTGGTCACCCGAATCGAACAACAAGATGTTCGCCAACAACAGTTGTTGCAATATTGTCAGGCTTTAGCCTCCCAAGGAACCCCTGTGCAAAATGTAGCAGCAACCGTTGATCTTCCAGTATCTCCATCTCCTTCCCCAGTGCCATCCCAGGTGTCCATCGCTTCCACGCTACACCTGCCTACTCCTTCTAAATATGATGGAGACCCCAAAAGCTGTAGGGGCTTTCTTAATCAATGCTCCGTTCATTTTGAACTTCAACCTCATAACTTCTCTACTCATCGTTCCAAAGTGGCCTACCTCATCGCTTTGTTTTCCGGACAGGCTCTCGCATGGGCCTCCCCTCTGTGGGAAAGAAATGACCCTTTATTGCAAGATAGTGCCTGGTTTATTTCTACGTTTCGGAGTATTTTTGACGAACCTGGTCGTGTTATCTCTGCAGCTTTCAGTATTCTCCGACTACGCCAAGGATCTCGGACTGTGGCTCAGTATGTCATTCAATTTCGGATACTTGCCTCTGAACTTCAGTGGAACACTGAGGCACTGATCGCCGTCTTCTGGCAGGGGCTTTCCGATAAAATTAAAGACGCACTGACCTCTCAAGAGTTACCCTCCTCCTTGGATGATTTGATTTCCCTTTGCCATCGTGTAGACATGAGATTTCGTGAGAGAGATTCCGAGAGAATAACTTCCTGCAAAGCGCCTCTTCGCTCATTATCTCAAGTTCGTCATTCTCCACCTCCAACCTATGGAGCTAGGTCGCTCTAAACTGACATCTGAGGAGAGAGAACGAAGAGTGAAAAATAGACTCTGTATCTATTGCGTTGACTCTACTCACATGCTGAACTCATGTCCTAGGAAGTCGGGAAATGCCAGGCCCTAACCAGTTCTGGAGAGGTAAGGTTAGGGTCCCTGGAGTCCTCTCCATGTTCTATGAATGTGAAAGCTTGTGCTTTTGATGTCACCGTTTCCTTTGCTACCAAATCCTTTGTCTCTCAAGCACTTAAAATTTCCAGCAGCTCCAGAATCTATATCTCTAGTTCCCTGGTGAATCAATGGTCTCTACCATTGATTTCCTTAAAGGTTCCCATTGCCGTTACTGCTATTGATGGATCACGTATAATTAATGGTCTCATCACTCAAAGTACGTCTCCACTGACTCTTCAAATTGGAGCCTTACACCAAGAAAAAAATTCTTTATTGATCCTTCCTGTTACTACCAGTCCCATCCTACTAGGCCTTCCATGGCTTCAACTTCATTCCCCTCAGATTGACTGGAACACTCCTCAAGTCACTTCCTGGGGTCCCGAATGTCGTCATCGTTGTCTCTCTCAAGTTGTTCCACTCAAAATACAGCAGTCGTCCATTTCACCATGTCCACCGGGCCTCCCTCCTCAGTATGCTTCCTTTGCGGATATGTTCGATAAGGTTCAGTCAGAATGCCTTCCTCCTCATCGGGCATGGGATTGTCCGATTGACTTACAACCTGGCAAGAGTCCTCCTAGGGGCCGTGTGTATCCACTTTCATTACCTGAGACTCAAGCAACATCTGAGTATATTAAGGAGAACCTTAAGCGAGGATTTATCCGACCTTCTACCTCTCCCGCTGGAGCGGGGTTCTTTTTCTTAAAGAAGAAAGATGGATCATTACGTCCCTGTATAGATTTTCGTGGACTCCATGCCATTACCATCAAAAATCGGTACCCTATTCCGTTATTTGCTGAACTTTTCGATCGCATTAAGGGAGCCCGGATCTTTACCAAGTTGGATCTTCGAGGTGCCTATAATTTAATCCGGATCAAGCCTGGAAACGAATTGGAGACAGCTTTTAACACCAGGGATGGCCATTATGAATATCTTGTTATGCCCTTCGGGTTGTGTAACGCCCCCGCTGTCTTCCAGGGTTTCGTGAATGAGATCTTCCGGGACTTGCTGTATGTCTGTGTCGTCGTCTATCTGGACGACATTTCGCGAGGAGTTCTTCGTTTCCTTGTGCACTGGAAGGGCTTTGGCCCAGAGGAGCGTTCCTGGATCCGAGCTGATGATCTCAACGCTCCAGCTCTCCTGAAAAAATTCTATTCCCAGAATCCGGGCAAACCCGGCTCCATGTGTTCTGTTCCCACCTTTAAAAGGGGGGTACTGTCACTCACCGGACCGTGAGTGCCTCTGCGCTGGTGCGTGGCTCCCTAGCCTTCCTGCCGGCACCTATCCTAAACCGTGGCCGTCCGCCATCCTGATGGTCTGCGCATGTGCAGCTCCCAAGAACTCTTGTGACTGTTGCTTTTAATCCAAATTGGTTGATCAGGCAACTCCCTATTTAAGGCACCTGTGTGCATTACCTCATTGCCTGATCTTGGAGTCTCATTCCCTGTGAGTCTCTGAAGGTGTCCCTTGTGTTCTACTAGTGTCTTCAGTTTCCTGCTGATTCCTGATCTACTCATCGCTAGTTTCCATACCCGCTACTATCTCCTGTGTACTACTAGTGTTTTCAGTTCCTGTGGATTCCCTGTGCTACTCATCGCTGGTTTCCATACCTGCTACAGTCTCCTGTTTCCTGCTTGTGTCCTCAGCTGGACTCTGATTACCGGATCTACTCACCTGTGGTTCTTACACTCGTCTCTGCCGTCCAGCGTCTCTGCAGTTCCTGCATCTCCCTGTGGACAGACTGTTCTACTGAATAGCGGTATGCCTATCTGTTATTGACTTTCTACGTTTACTCTGCATATCTGCTAGGACAAGTTTCCACGCTCAGCAGCGGTATCCATACCCGCTATAGACTGTTATTGTTACGCTGCATACCTGTTTGGAATTAACCGTACTACTCAGTCGTTATATGCTTAACTGTGATTGACTATCCATTATTGGCCTGCATATCTGTGCTGAGCAAGTCTCTACCAAGCAGCGCCACACATACCGTTATATAGACTTTGTTGGATACGCTGCATACCTATTGGGATCAAGTTCCTCTGTGCTCTCAGTGTCTGCATCCTATTATCTTTGTATGCTTCCACTCATCAACACTTGTACACATCCTCACCTATTAAGCAGTGGTACAACTTGCTATATGCAGACCACTGACTTCCCCGCTACCTACCTGCACCTGGACAAGTCTTCTCACCATAAGCAGTGGTACAACGTGCTATACGCAGACCACTGACTTCCCCGCTACCTACCTGCACCTGGACAAGTCTCTTCACCATAAGCAGTGGTACAACTTGCTGTATGCAGACCACTGACTTCCCTGCTACCTCCCTGCATCTACTCACGTCCATCCTGATCTCCGTGTTCAAATCTACCTTTCCACTATATCAGCTAGTCTCTGATTAATTGACCAAAGATTGCTGCAAGTCATTGACTTTCCTATTATTTATTGGCATTCTCTCTCCATCTGCTGTGATATTTGTTGCGCTAGTAACCCCGCTACCAGAGGACCGTTGTGTGAACTTCACGACTCTGGTAAGCCCAGTCATCTTGTGAAATCCTGGGCAAGACTCCTAGTGCCCGTGACACTGATGATGACCATGAAGAATGCAAGAGTTCGCAATACGACTAACCTCGAATTCATCACCAGCCGAGGTCTGTGTCACTCACCGGACCGTGAGTGCCTCTTCCCGGACATTTAGGAACCGTGGTCGTCCACCATCCTGAGGGTCTGCGCATGCGCAGCCCTTTTCTATACTTCAGTGTATACCCCTTTAACTCAATTGGCAGATCAGGCAACCTCCCTATATTAAGCACCCGTGGTCAACACCACGTTGCCTGATCTTGGAGTCTCATTCCTCATGAGTCTCTGAAGGTGTTCCTGTATTACTTGTGTATTCAGTGCTGCTGATTCCTGTGGTTTCCAAACCACTTCTACTACTGTGGTTCCATACCACTTCTACCATCAACTGTATCATCATGACTGTTTGCTGATTCCTATCCGCTGCCTCCGTGCACTACAGTCTTCTAACCACTTCTACGTTATTTTACATCTATGTGACTGTTTGCTCATTGCTATCCGCTGCCTCCGTGCACTCCAGCTTTTACTTCACTCACCTGCTTCTCATCAAGTCTGTTTGCTGATTACTATCCGCTGCCTCCGTGCACTACAGTCTCCTGCTTGCAGCTCGCCTGTGTTCATCATCGTGACTGCCAGCTGAATACTATCCGCTGCCTCCGTGCACTACAGTCTCCTGCTTTCAACTCGCCTGTGTTAAACATCGTGACTGCCAGCTGAATACTATCCGCTGCCTCCGTGCACTACAGTCTCATCTCATCTTTGCTGTGACTTCCTCGAGCCTGCCGCTTTCATTACCATCTGCTACACTTCGTGATCAACAGCTCCTGCCCTGCGCTGCACTCCTGTTTCCCATCGCTGTTGGTTCCTGTGGTTGCTACTGGTTACCTCCGTGTGTCGCTGAGTCCTGCTGCTGTGGTCAGCGCTATCCTCCATCTCCTGCTGATCCACTCTCCACGCCTTCACGTGTTCCACTGGTCTCTACCCTCCTGTCAGCATTTGATTTGTATCTCATCTACTACCCTCTGCTGGATCATCTCCATTCTCCTGGGCCTCCTATGAGTCCAGTTCCACGTGTTGCTGACTCCTGTGAATTCGTGTCCCTGTTGGTCTACTCACCTGTGCGCTGCACCTGCTAGACCGCTGCTTCACCTATCCAGGGACTTCCTATCCAGGCGGTCTCCCGCCGCTCAGGTACCGCTGCTATCCCATCTGACTGCTACTGCTGAACCACGGTATGCATACTTCTCATTGACTGTGCTGTGTATTGCATATCTTGCTGGACTGTGTTTGGTTCTCTCTGGAGTCTGCTATCCGCTGAGTCTATTGCCATCATTGACTGTGCTGTGTATTGCATATCTTGCTGGACTGTGTTTGGTTCTCTCTGGAGTCTGCTATCCGCTGAGTCTATTGCCATCATTGACTGTGTTATAATTGTGCATATTACTGTGGATCGTGTATAAGGTGCCTGTGTATATCCTGTGTTGCAGTCTTCCCCTGTGCACCTCCTCACATATATATTCAGTGGTACAACTTGCTGATGTCAGACCACTGATCCCTGTTTCCGGTATCACCTGTTCCATCATCCTCTCACATAGCAGTGGTACAACTTGCTGCCGCAGACCATTGACTACCCGGATACCTCCACTTGGATTCCATTCCTTCACTCAGACAGCGGTACAACTTGCTACCCGCAGACCGCTGACTCTCATCACCTCCTTGTTTCTGTTGGACATTCCTCCTCTCTATAGCAGTGGTACAACTTGCTATCGCAGACCACTGACTATCTTCACGTGTCCTTGTCCATACAGTTCCTTGTGTATTATTACCTCATTATTACCAGTGTTGCTAGTCATAGACTTTCCTGAGCATCTCATCGGCCATCATTTCATGTTCCGTGATCACCTAGCTACCAGAGTATTCGATTACCATCTACATTGCTCTGGTAAGCCTACCATCTGGTGATCCCTGGGTAAAGACTCCTAGTGCCCGTGACAGTAAGATCAGGCCATGACAGACCCAGATACGGAACCTACAGCCAAAGAGATGCTGCGGCATCTGGTTACTCGTATTGAGCAACAGGAAGTTCGCCAACGGCATTTACTGCGGTGTTATCAGGCCTTAGCCTCCCAAAGACCGTCTGTACAAGATGCCACAACTACTGTTGATGCTCCTGTGCCTTCCTCCGTTTCCCCAGTGCCATCCCAGGTGTTTACAGCTTCCACGCTTCACCTGCCTACTCCGTCAAAATACGATGGAGACCCCAAAACTTGTAGGGGTTTTCTTACTCAATGCTCAGTTCATTTTGAGCTCCAACCTCAAAATTTTTCTACCCATCGTTCCAGAGTGGCCTATCTTATTTCATTGTTTTCTGGACAAGCTCTCGCATGGGCTTCCCCTCTGTGGGAAAGAAACGATCCATTGTTACAGGATAGTGCCGAGTTTATTTCCACGTTCCGAAGTGTATTCGATGAACCAGGTCGTGTCATTTCCGCTGCATCCAGCATTCTCCGTCTTCGCCAAGGATCTCGCACTGTGGCTCAGTACGTCATTCGATTTAGGATCTTAGCCTCTGAACTTCAGTGGAACACTGAAGCACTAGTTGCCGCCTTCTGGCAGGGGCTTTCCGATAAAATTAAAAACGCACTGACTTCACAAGAACTACCCTCCTCTTTAGAAGATTTGATCTCTCTTTGCCATCGGGTAGACCTGAGGTTTCGTGAAAGAGAACCTGAGAAAACAACTTCGGTTAAAACACCTCCTCTCTCAAATCCTCAATTTCACCCAGCTTCATCTCCGGTGATACCCATGGAGATAGGTCGCTCCAAATTAACTTTAGAGGAGAGGGACCGAAGAATAAAGAATAGACTTTGTATCTATTGTGCCGATTCTACGCATATGCTCAATTCTTGTCCCAGGAGATGCCGGGCTCTAACCAATACTGGGGAGATAAGGTTAGGGTTCCTGCAGTCCTCTCCATCGTCTATGAAATCTAAAGTCTGCGCTTTTGATGTGACTATTTCCTTTGCTACCAAAACCTTTGAGTCACAGGCATTGATTGATTCCGGAGCAGCAGGAAATTTTATTTCCAAATCATTAGTAAATCAATGGTCTCTACCAGTGATTACCTTAAAAACACCCATTACTGTGACGGCTATAGATGGATCACGTCTCATCAACGGTCTCATCACCCAGAGTACGTCTCCAGTAACCCTTCAGATTGGTGCCCTGCATCATGAAGAAATATCGTTTTTGATCCTTCCTGTTACGACAAGTCCGATTGTCCTAGGCCTTCCATGGCTTCAGTGTCACTCTCCCCAGATTGACTGGCGCACTCCTCGAGTTACATCTTGGGGAACTGAATGTCATCATCGTTGTCTCTCCCAAGTGGTTTCATTCAAAAGACAGCATTCGTCTATTCCACCAGGTCCTCCTCCACAAGATCCTTCATCTACGGATCTGTGTGATAAAGTTCAGTCTGAACGCCTTCCTCCTCATCGGGCGTTCATGACGTCATCGGACGTTGAAGATGGATCTCAGGAGTCATCTTCAAAAAGTCAAGTGCTGGTGGTTCACGGTCACCATCCGTCTTTTCCGGAATTTCCTGCCCTCCCGCCCACCCAAGTTCCTGCGGTGGAAACTGTTTGTCAGACCTTTAAAAATATCTGGTCTCAGGTCAAAACCTGTTTAAAGAAGACATCTATCAAATATAAATCTTTCGCTGATAAGAAGAGGCGGGCTATTCCACCACTAAAAATTGGAGATCGTGTCTGGTTATCCACAAAAAATATTCGTTTGAAGGTTCCATCCATGAAATTCGCCCCTCGTTTTATTGGTCCATATAGGATCATTCAAGTTATCAATCCAGTATGTGTGAAACTCCTTCTTCCTAAGAGTCTTCGGATTTCTAATGCCTTCCATGTATCTTTGCTCAAACCTCTTATTATCAACCGTTTTTCAACTCCTCCCTCAGCTCCGCAGCCAGTTCAAGTTCATCAGGAGGAGGATTTTGAGATTGCCGAGGTACTAGATGCAAAAATTTCGCGAGGAGTCCTCCACTTCCTCGTTCATTGGAGGGGCTTTGGTCCTGAGGAGCGCTCTTGGATCAAAGCTGAAGATCTTAATGCTCCTGCCCTTTTGAAGAAGTTTTACTCC